>NW_026521047.1:67500-80000 GCF_023375685.1 Ictalurus furcatus | reverse complement strand
ATTCTCTCTCTCTTTATTCTCTCTCTCTCTCTATTCTCTCTCTCTTTATTCTCTCTCTCTATTCTCTCTCTCTCTTTATTCTCTCTCTCTTTATTCTCTCTCTCTTTATTCTCTCTCTTTATTCTCTCTCTCTCTCTATTCTCTCTCTCTTTATTCTCTCTCTCTATTCTCTCTCTCTTTATTCTCTCTCTCTATTCTCTCTCTCTCTTTATTCTCTCTCTCTTTATTCTCTCTCTCTTTATTCTCTCTCTCTCTTTATTCTCTCTCTTTATTCTCTCTCTTTATTCTCTCTCTTTATTCTCTCTCTCTATTCTCTCTTTATTCTCTCTCTCTATTCTCTCTCTCTCTTTATTCTCTCTCTTTATTCTCTCTCTTTATTCTCTCTCTTTATTCTCTCTCTCTATTCTCTCTTTATTCTCTCTCTCTATTCTCTCTCTCTCTTTATTCTCTCTCTTTATTCTCTCTCTTTATTCTCTCTCTTTATTCTCTCTCTCTATTCTCTCTTTATTCTCTCTCTCTATTCTCTCTCTCTCTTTATTCTCTCTCTTTATTCTCTCTCTTTATTCTCTCTCTATTCTCTCTTTATTCTCTCTCTTTATTCTCTCTCTATTCTCTCTCTATTCTCTCTTTATTCTCTCTCTTTATTCTCTCTCTTTATTCTCTCTCTTTATTCTCTCTTTATTCTCTCTCTTTATTCTCTCTCTTTATTCTCTCTTTATTCTCTCTCTATTCTCTCTTTATTCTCTCTCTTTATTCTCTCTCTCTATTCTCTCTTTATTCTCTCTCTTTATTCTCTCTCTTTATTCTCTCTTTATTCTCTCTCTTTATTCTCTCTCTTTATTCTCTCTTTATTCTCTCTCTTTATTCTCTCTTTATTCTCTCTCTTTATTCTCTCTCTTTATTCTCTCTTTATTCTCTCTCTTTATTCTCTCTCTTTATTCTCTCTTTATTCTCTCTCTATTCTCTCTTTATTCTCTCTCTTTATTCTCTCTCTTTATTCTCTCTTTATTCTCTCTCTATTCTCTCTCTTTATTCTCTCTCCATGTTTTTTGAGACAAAAGAATGCAGCTTCTGACCAATCAGAATCCAGAATTCAACCGCAGTGAGATGTTGCGATTTTGTGATCACAGAAATGAACGAATAATGAAGGGAACGCTGCAATATTCAGAGGAGCTGCAATTTTTCAAAATGACAGCAGATGATGTCATGTGACATCATCACAACACGCATTCAGCCAAAACCCTTCGATTCACATGCGTCGAACACGAGTACAGCTAAAAGCTCTCAACAAACCTCACTGTGAAGGAGCACAGAAAGAACTATTTCACCAGTTCAGTCCCGCACACAAAACCTCCACAACTTACATCACAACGTTTTTAACAATTCATCGCTAAATGCATTCACATAAAAACTCAGCCAAAGCTTGTACGGACTGGTAAATATAATATAATATAATATAATATAATATAATAATATAATATAATATAATAATATAATATAATATAATATAATATAATAATATAATATAATATAATATAATATAATAATATAATAATATAATATAATATAATATAATATAATAATATAATATAATATAATATAATATAATATAATATAATATAATAATATAATATAATATAATATAATATAATATAATATAATAATATAATATAATATAATATAATATAATATAATATAATAATATAATATAATATAATATAATATAATATAATATAATAATATAATATAATATAATATAATATAATATAATATAATAATATAATATAATATAATATAATATAATATAATAATATAATATAATATAATATAATATAATATAATAATATAATATAATATAATAATATAATATAATAATATAATATAATATAATAATATAATATAATAATATAATATAATATAATATAATAATATAATATAATATAATATAATATAATATAATATAATAATATAATAATATAATATAATATAATATAATATAATATAATATAATAATATAATATAATATAATAATATAATATAATATAATATAATAATATAATATAATATAATATAATATAATAATATAATATAATATAATATAATATAATATAATATAATATAATAATATAATATAATATAATATAATATAATATAATATAATATAATATAATAATATAATATAATATAATATAATATAATATAATATAATATAATAATATAATATAATATAATATAATAATATAATATAATATAATAATATAATATAATATAATATAATATAATATAATATAATATAATAATATAATATAATATAATATAATATAATATAATATAATAATATAATATAATATAATATAATATAATAATATAATATAATATAATAATATAATATAATAATATAATATAATATAATATAATAATATAATATAATATAATATAATATAATATAATATAATAATATAATAATATAATATAATATAATATAATATAATAATATAATATAATATAATATAATATAATATAATAATATAATATAATATAATAATATAATATAATATAATATAATAATATAATATAATATAATATAATATAATAATATAATATAATATAATATAATATAATATAATATAATAATATAATAATATAATATAATATAATATAATATAATAATATAATATAATATAATATAATAATATAATATAATATAATATAATATAATATAATAATATAATATAATATAATATAATAATATAATATAATATAATATAATATAATATAATATAATATAATATAATAATATAATATAATATAATATAATATAATATAATATAATAATATAATATAATATAATATAATATAATATAATATAATATAATAATATAATATAATATAATATAATATAATATAATAATATAATATAATATAATATAATATAATATAATAAAGCTAGACATTTAGGGGGAAATGGCCTTTCAGTAATATGCAACAGAACCAACTCGATTATTGCTGCTAGAACCTCACTAGAACCAGGATGTTCTTTAATACCAGCTCTGTGTTTCTTTAGGAACATAAACTATTTGTAATTTCCCAACACATACAAAATACGAGATAATTAAAACATTTCTGGTTCTAGTTCCTGTTCTGATTTGGGTTCTAGTTGTTCCTCTTGTTCCGGTTTGGTTCTGGTTTATGTTCCAGTTCTTCCTCATAAATCCATTTTGGTTCTGAATATTCTGGTCATAGCACTGATTTTGTCCTGGTTCTCGAGCAGATTGTTTTTTCTTGCTTGTAGTTCTGATTCCTGTTCTAAAGATGTTATTTTGGTTCTGGTCTGTAAATGGTAAAGGAGGCGTGGACTCAGGGGTCTGGAGGGAACTCTAGGCCATCCTCGGCGATGTAGGTTCTCAGACAGGAAGCGGTTCTGCTCGTGTCCCGTTCCGGAGTGTAATATGAATTCCGGTTCCACGTGAACAGTCAGTAATTGCGTGTTCTCAGGGGGTTTGAGAGAGAGAACACGCTCTCATGCACATGAATGAAGCTCATTACAGACGCCTCGTGTTTCCTTGTTTACAGCGTGCGGATCCCTGCAGGAACAATTACACAAATCTGCTAGCCGAGCATAATGAGACACTTTTTTTATTGTTTTATGACTCTTAATCTCGCCGCTCGTATCGATGGAGCGTGCTCGGCTGCGAGATCATTTCCCACGACAGCTCGCTGTTTTCATAAATAAGGCGCACATGATTACGCTGATTTTATGAGCTGGAGTTTAATCAGATTATTAGCGGAGAACGTGTGACGGGGAACATGTTTCCTCCTCTGACGCTCTAGAACATTCTGTCATTCTCATGTTTCTGTTAAATCACGAATCTTAACATGTTTGTCATTTTTTCTCTACTTTTGGTTATAATGTTGCTTTATCAATATTATAATGATAAAAACACTGAAGTGGTTAATTAATAATAATTTATTTGATATAGTGTAGTGAATAAAACTCCTATTCACATGTCGCTGCCTCCGTAAGCAACATGAACACATCGGTCTGCTTGTGGGCCTTAATGAAGACAAAACTGAATTAGAACGGTCCCTGATTTGCTTTATAATTTGCCAGAACTCGTCTCCATGGTTACATTTAGCATGCTAACACAACGTGACACAGTAAACTTGTTGTATAAATATCAGTCCCTCCAGGATTTAGTGATTTTGCGATCACAGAAATTAACGCAAAAACAAGGAAACTCCGCATTATTCAGAGTAGCTGCAATTTAAAAAAATTACCGCAGACTTTCCTCAGATTCGGGTCGAGACGCGTCATGTGACGTCATCACGACACGCATGGAGCCAAAGCACTCTTCCAGTCACGTGTGTCGAACACGAATACAGCTAAAAGCTCTGATTTACCCACAAACATCACTGCGAGAGAGCGAGCAGATCTATTCCGTGTGATTGCGATTCCGACGATTCGAGCATGTCCCGCAAAAAAAGGCACTAATGTTGCATCGCAAATGTTTTTTAAAAATGCAGCAAAATCAAGCGAAAAAACTCTGTGAAATCCTCTACAGACTGATTTCAATTTATCACAAGCCCCGCCTTGTTTTCTCTGCCATCCAATCATTGCTTAGCAACCACTGCTAGTGTCCACCATTATCTTAGCCAAACTCTCCAACAGCAGAAGCATTCAGTACATCATCCATCAACACGGAAGCTCAGCAAAACATGTATTTCTTCCAGCTCCATCTTCCAGCTCCATCTACCCCGGGCTACACCGGTGCAGTTCTTTACTGCCCCGAGAGAAGCGTCCTCACGTCTGCCACCGCTATCTGCCTCCTCCAGAGAGAAGACGAAGCTGCAGCCCACTATAAAGGTCCAATCTGAGAAAATCATGGGCTGCAGTCTGTACATCACCAGAACGAAGTGGCGAGCAGGAGAACTCACCAGTGACCCCTCTGACCCCGCTAATTACCCCTTCCAAAACTACAACCGGGAAAACCATTGCACTTACCCCTTCCAAAATTACCACCGATCAAAACTGTTACGCTCGCTAATAACAAACACCGCACGCCATCCGAACGGCTTCTTCCCACAGCGCTCAGTAATCACTGCCCTGCTCACAACAAGCAACCTGCGCCTGTTTCTACCAACTATACATCTATTATTTACTATATTTATTTATTTATTTATTTATTTATTTATATATATCACAGTCCCACTCTGTTTAATGCACCATGCATCCAGCTTCTGCTTCTCCCTCCACTCTAACGTAAACAGGAGACTCCAAACGCTTCCTGATCCTCTAAACTCGCTTTTATTTTCTCATGACATGACAGGGTGTGTGTGTGCGTGTGTGTGTGTGCGTGTGTGTTTATTCCAGTTGAATTGCAGTTATTTTCCTAAATGGCGGTGTGACAGTGTGTTATCAGTAAGCAGCCGTGACTTTTAGATTCAAAACATCTCCACTTTTTAGTTTATCTGTTCATCTGTTCATCTGTTCATCCGTAACGACGCGTCATTCACACACAGCCTCGAAAACGCTGCAAACACAAACACGAGCGCTTTAAACAGATAACATCCTTTACACTGACGCTAGCACCCCGTGGCCCTTACACTGACCTCACAACCTTATTTCACTGCTGTAACTAAAAATAAGTGTGTGTGTGTGTGTGTGTGTGTGTGTGTGTGTGTGTGCGTGTGTGTGTGTGTGTGTGTGCCGCTGTTGATCTGATGTACAGAAATTATTTCCACAGACCTGCTAGTGAAGTGTGGATGTGATGTCTGATGTGATTTTTGATGTGATGTCTGATGTGATGTCTGATGTGATTTTTGATGTGATGTCTGATGTGATGTCTGATGTGATTTTTGATGTGATGTCTGATGTGATGTCTGATGTGATTTTTGATGTGATGTCTGATGTGATGTCTGATGTGATTTTTGATGTGATGTCTGATGTGATGTCTGATGTGATGTCTGAAGTGATGTCTGATGTGATGTCTGATGTGTTGCTTGTCACTGTGAAATTTGATGTTGTTTTAAATATTTAAATTAAATAAAAAATGATTTGTTTTCTCTGACCCACTCTCATTGGTCAAAATATCACAATGTTTATCCAGTTTAATACGAAACGGCGAGGTTCTCCCTGAGGTTCTCCCCGAGGTTCTCTCTGAGGTTCTCTCCAAACTACAAATAAAGACATCAGTGGACATGATGAGAGCGGGGAGGAGTGTGTAAAACAAACACGTTTCAAGCGTACGAGCAGTTTGTTCCTAAATGCTACACTGAAACCAGCTGTGACCATGAGCGTATATAGTAGAGAAACAACAGGAAGAGACCTGGACTTGAATTCTGGTGGTGGTGACCTCTGCTGGTGTGGAGGAGAAGCGTCCTGAGCTCTCTTCTCCAGCATGCTGTGGTGACATCAGGTGTTATTTTGAGTAATATTCAGCATGAACCGCTGAGCCGGGCCACATCTGGGCCAGATATTAAAGATAACACCAGAACCAGCTGTAATGATGTTCTTTATGGACCTGGGCTGGTTCTAAAACTAAATCAGTTCTGGGACTGGACCGCCGTGCAGAAACACACTCTGCTGTACAGATTCAGCGTGAATGCAGCGCTGTGAATGGTGCTGATCCAGAGCTGATCCAGAGCTGTTCCACATCTGGGATAGGCAGTGGTTGTCATGGTAACGCATGGTAATGTTATATTCTGACAGGTTTTAATAAATGAAGCTGTAAAGCGAGACTGAAAACGTCTGAGTTTATTTACTAGCAGTTAGTTAATTTAGATATTGCTAGTTATATTAGGCTGTTAGCTTTGGCAGGAGGATGTGGGGGCGTTTCCTAATTTGCATACGGTGTTTAGCATATTCTTTTAAATTCAGAGGGTCTGGCATTCTACTCTGTTATGGGAGCACAGTGAGGACAGAAACACACCCAAGTTTGATTTAAACACACTAAAACACTACATCGTTTATTTCTTGGGCATTAAAGTTATTTCTTATATTTTGTTCTCATTTTATTTATTATTTCATATGAAACAATAAACTTTTATATAGATTCATTTACACACTTTATAAATCTGTTCATTTTATTGGCTCAAGCAAAATTGAACTTGATTTGAAATGTTTTTCTCCTGTGCATCTGTGTGTGTGTCTCTCTCTCTCTCTCTCTGTGTGTGTGTGTGTGTGTGTGTGTGTGTGTGTGTGTGTGTAGTGACAGTATGTCACTTAAAGTGAAGCAACTTTAATCACAGAGCTCTCTTTGATGGAGAGAACTGTTAGATCTCTCTCTCTCTCTCTCTCTCTCACACACACACACACACACACACACACATATAAAGATGCATACACAAAAAAACATCCATGATTTTAGTTATCGGAACAGGTCATTCCCAGGGATGTGTACTGCAGATGCTCCACATAATTGACTGATAATAAACAGATTTAAAAGTGTGTAATCATTGATGTGGTAAGTTTCTTAAAGTAAGGAGATGTTTATGTAGCGTGTTTGGAAGGAGTCTCCAGTGTCAGCGCTGTGTAACAGTCAGAGGTGAAGCTGTAACTTTAAGTTTTCCCACATCTTCCTCACTTCTTTACTGTTTCTCACTAACACTTCATTGTCTTATTAACGATGAAGGAAATAATACTTTCCATCTTCATAATGTGTGTGTGTGTGTGTGTTTGTGTGTGTGGGTGTGTGTGTGTGTGTTTGTGTGTGGGTGTGTGTGTGTGTGTGTTTGTGTGTGTGGGTGTGTGTGTTTGTGTGTTTAATAGTGTAAATGAAAACTGAATTTCTCTGTACACTAATTACTTGTTACTGGCTGCTCATGCTGCTCATAAAGCTCTCTCTCTCTCTCTCTCTCTCTCTCTCTCTCACACACACACACACACACACACACACACACACACACACATACACACACGCACACACTCTTAGCAGTAGGTATACATATATATTTGTCAAGGAGTTGAAGGTAATTGGAGTGGGTAGTGTCTAATTTGTCATTAAGGTGAGTGTTATAGTGATTGAGGTTACAGTGATTAGTGATTAGTGATTGAGGTTACAGTGATTAGTGATTAGTGATTGAGGTTACAGTGATTAGTGATTGAGGTTACAGTGATTAGTGATTGAGGTTACAGTGATTAGTGATTAATGATTGAGGTTACAGTGATTAGTGATTGAGGTTACAGTGATTATTGATTGAGGTTACAGTGATTAGTGATTGAGGTTACAGTGATTAATGATTAATGATTGAGGTTACAGTGATTAGTGATTGAGGTTACAGTGATTAGTGATTGAGGTTACAGTGATTAGTGATTAATGATTGAGGTTACAGTGATTATTGATTGAGGTTACAGTGATTAGTGATTGAGGTTACAGTGATTAATGATTAATGATTGAGGTTACAGTGATTAGTGATTGAGGTTACAGTGATTAGTGATTAATGATTGAGGTTACAGTGATTAGTGATTAAGGTTACAGTGATTAGCGTTTGAGGTTACAGTGATTAGTGATTAATGATTGAGGTTACAGTGATTAGTGATTGAGGTTACAGTGATTAGTGATTATTGATTGAGGTTACAGTGATTAGTGATTAATGATTGAGGTTACAGTGATTAGTGATTGAGGTTACAGTGATTAGTGATTGAGGTTACAGTGATTAGTGATTAAGGTTACAGTGATTAGTGATTGAGGTTACAGTGATTAGTGATTGAGGTTACAGTGATTATTGATTGAGGTTACAGTGATTAGTGATTAGTGATTGAGGTTACAGTGATTAGTGATTGAGGTTTCAGTGATTAATGATTAATGATTGAGGTTACAGTGATTAATGATTGAGGTTACAGTGATTAGTGATTAATGATTGAGGTTACAGTGATTATTGATTGAGGTTACAGTGATTAGTGATTGAGGTTACAGTGATTAGTGATTAATGATTGAGGTTACAGTGATTAGTGATTAATGATTGAGGTTACAGTGATTAGTGATTGAGGTTACAGTGATTAGTGATTGAGGTTACAGTGATTAGTGATTAATGATTGAGGTTACAGTGATTAGTGATTGAGGTTACAGTGATTAGTGATTATTGATTGAGGTTACAGTGATTAGTGATTAATGATTGAGGTTACAGTGATTAGTGATTGAGGTTACAGTGATTAGTGATTATTGATTGAGGTTACAGTGATTAGTGATTGAGGTTACAGTGATTAGTGATTAAGGTTACAGTGATTAGTGATTGAGGTTACAGTGATTAGTGATTGAGGTTACAGTGATTATTGATTGAGGTTACAGTGATTAGTGATTAGTGATTGAGGTTACAGTGATTAGTGATTGAGGTTTCAGTGATTAATGATTAATGATTGAGGTTACAGTGATTAGTGATTGAGGTTACAGTGATTAGTGATTAATGATTGAGGTTACAGTGATTATTGATTGAGGTTACAGTGATTAGTGATTGAGGTTACAGTGATTAGTGATTAATGATTGAGGTTACAGTGATTAGTGATTAATGATTGAGGTTACAGTGATTAGTGATTGAGGTTACAGTGATTAGTGATTGAGGTTACAGTGATTAGTGATTAATGATTGAGGTTACAGTGATTAGTGATTGAGGTTACAGTGATTAGTGATTAGTGATTAAGGTTACAGTGATTAGTGATTAATGATTGAGGTTACAGTGATTATTGATTGAGGTTACAGTGATTAGTGATTAGTGATTAAGGTTACAGTGATTAGTGATTGAGGTTACAGTGATTAGTGATTAGTGATTAAGGTTACAGTGATTAGTGATTAATGATTGAGGTTACAGTGATTATTGATTGAGGTTACAGTGATTAGTGATTGAGGTTACAGTGATTAGTGATTGAGGTTACAGTGATTAGTGATTAATGATTGAGGTTACAGTGATTATTGATTGAGGTTACAGTGATTAGTGATTAGTGATTAAGGTTACAGTGATTAGTGATTGAGGTTACAGTGATTAGTGATTAATGATTGAGGTTACAGTGATTAGTGATTGAGGTTACAGTGATTAGTGATTAATGATTGAGGTTACAGTGATTAGTGATTGAGGTTACAGTGATTAGTGATTAGTGATTAAGGTTACAGTGATTAGTGATTAATGATTGAGGTTACAGTGATTAGTGATTGAGGTTACAGTGATTAGTGATTGAGGTTACAGTGATTATTGATTGAGGTTACAGTGATTAGTGATTGAGGTTACAGTGATTAGTGATTAATGATTGAGGTTACAGTGATTAATGATTAATGATTGAGGTTACAGTGATTAGTGATTAATGATTGAGGTTACAGTGATTAATGATTAATGATTGAGGTTACAGTGATTATTGATTGAGGTTACAGTGATTAGTGATTATTGATTGAGGTTACAGTGATTAATGATTAATGATTGAGGTTACAGTGATTAGTGATTAAGGTTACAGTGATTAGTGATTAAGGTTACAGTGATTAGTGATTAATGATTGAGGTTACAGTGATTATTGATTGAGGTTACAGTGATTAGTGATTAAGGTTACAGTGATTAGTGATTAGTGATTAAGGTTACAGTGATTAGTGATTAATGATTGAGGTTACAGTGATTAGTGATTAAGGTTACAGTGATTAGTGATTAGTGATTGAGGTTACAGTGATTAGTGATTAGCGATTAAGGTTACAGTGATTAGTGATTAGTGATTGAGGTTACAGTGATTATTGATTGAGGTTACAGTGATTAGTGATTAGTGATTGAGGTTACAGTGATTAGTGATTAATGATTGAGGTTACAGTGATTAGTGATTAAGGTTACAGTGATTAGTGATTAGTGATTGAGGTTACAGTGATTAGTGATTAATGATTGAGGTTACAGTGATTAGTGATTAATGATTGAGGTTACAGTGATTAGTGATGAGTGATTAAGGTTACAGTGATTAGTGATTAATGATTGAGGTTACAGTGATTAGTGATTAAGGTTTCAGTGATTGGGGATTAAGGTTACAGTGATTAGGGATTGATTTTTTTCTACTCTTTTCATGAATAAAAACATTGATGCTAATTGAACTATGAAAAGTCCTTTCTATCTCAGGCCTTGTTCCAATCCTGTGATTAATGATTGAGGTTACAGTGATTAGTGATTGAGGTTACAGTGATTAGTGATTAATGATTGAGGTTACAGTGATTAGTGATTGAGGTTACAGTGATTAGTGATTAGTGATTGAGGTTACAGTGATTAGTGATTAATGATTGAGGTTACAGTGATTATTGATTGAGGTTACAGTAATTAGTGATTAGTGATTAAGGTTACAGTGATTAGTGATTGAGGTTACAGTGATTAGTGATTAATGATTGAGGTTACAGTGATTAGTGATTAATGATTGAGGTTACAGTGATTAGTGATGAGTGATTAAGGTTACAGTGATTAGTGATTAATGATTGAGGTTACAGTGATTAGTGATTAAGGTTTCAGTGATTGGGGATTAAGGTTACAGTGATTAGTGATTAATGATTGAGGTTACAGTGATTAGTGATTAATGATTGAGGTTACAGTGATTAGTGATTAAGGTTTCAGTGATTGGGGATTAAGGTTACAGTGATTAGGGATTGATTTTTTTCTACTCTTTTCATGAATAAAAACATTGATGCTAATTGAACTATGAAAAGTCCTTTCTATCTCAGGCCTTGTTCCAATCCTGTTTCTAGCACACTTGTCTACTAATTAACTCTTAAGTCCCCTTCATTGTCTTAAGAGCATCTGCTAGTGTGACTCCTCCTTCTGTACATGATGTTAATAAAGCGGCATTTATTTTAATGACTTAGCAAGGAAGCAACCTTCCTGAGCATCCTGGTGATTTAGCTAGCTGGTTATCAAACCAACATGACGGTGCAGAGTTCAAAGAAAAACACATTTTTTATTCTGATTATTCATTGATTTGTTTAGCGTGGGTGTGTCATGTTTTCATTTCCTGCAACTGTACTCAGCATGTTAGCATGCTAGTTATTTAGCTAGTTAGTTAGCGTAAAGCAAAGTCACCGCTGTAAAATGTTCATTTGATGTTCATCGTGCTGTGAGTGAGGTACTGAGATACAGCTGTGTATACAGCGTGTAAATCCCTGAGGCTTTATCTCCACGGTTCTCACCGCGAGGTCGAGTGCTCTTCTTCCCTGACACTCCGATAAATATTCACCCCTCTTCTTGTAAGTGAGCACTCGATCTGTGTGTGTGTGTGTGTGTGTGTGTGTGTGTGTGTATGTGTGTGTGTGTGAGGGGAAGTGGACGAGGTCATGTTTTGGAAATTGAAACACTCAGTTGGACGAGAACAGCATGATAACAAAGAGAGGAGGACAATGAGGCCTGCAGTTTATATTCAAACACACACACACACACACACACACACACACACATGCATGCAACCACACACACACACACACACACATACGGCGAACACATCCGGCCCAGATACGGCACGTATCCGGCAGCAGTGTGAACCAGTGTGTAATGTGGTTGTTTGT
>NW_026521047.1:52500-65000 GCF_023375685.1 Ictalurus furcatus | reverse complement strand
AAAAGCAGAGGTGTGATTTTTCCACAGAATGTTTTATATTAATGGGGGACGTGTGGCCCTCGGGGAGACCGGGTCACTTTGTTTCTCCTAATTCGCTGTTTCTCCGTCAGATTCCCGCCTAAGTGCTGAAGCAGCAGGGGAAATAAGAAAAGGCGCAAACACGGCGAAACGCAAACATGCTGTTTAAAGTGTTCACAATTACGCTGCTGTAGAACACAGCCTGATGGGAAAGTAAACAGAGAGGTGGGGAATTACAGCCACTGCTCAGGGACATGATAGACTTTATAAAAAGTGGCAGATAATGTGTGGTTTAACAAATCTGTTATAGCAACACACTCGTTCAGGGCACTCAGGTTTTTTCACCAGACGAGTGCGGAGACCAAACACAGACAAGTTAGCCAGGAGAGAGAGAGCTGGCAACGGTGTGCATAGCAGCGGAAGCATGGTAAATGAGCCAGCATCTGTGCTAGGCTAAAGGCTAACGCTAGCTGGGCCATTCTCCTCTCCAGTGTTCGCTCTCTTGACAATAAACTGGATTTACTCAGTCTACAGAAACCATGGATGACTGCTGAAGTGTGCTCTCTATTAAAAACCCAAAAGACTGCCTACAGGTCTGATGACAAGGCAGCCTTGTGCACAGAAAGGGCCAATCTGTCCCGGACCATCAGAGAGGCAAAGAGCAACTACGCAGAAAGACTCCACAGTCACTTCATAAACACCAAGGACACAAGGCGTATGTGACAAGGCATTCAGGCCATCACAGACTACAGAGCAACGCCACCTGTCTGTGATGATAACGCCTCGCTCCCAGACACACTGAATGCTTTCTACACACGGCTCGAAGCACAGAACAAAATGCCAGGAAGATCACCCCAATTCCCACTGACCAAGTACTTCACCTGTCTGCACCAGACGTCAGGAAAACTCTGTCCAGAGTTACCCCACGGAAAGCTGCAGATCCTGACAACATACCTGGCCGGATGCTCAGGTGATCAGATTTCAGATTTCCTCACAGAGCTCTTCAACATTTCCCTGAGCCAAGCAGTTGTCCCTTTGTGCTTCAAGACGACCGCCATCATCCCTGTGCCAAAGAAATCATCTGTGTTCTGCCTGAATGACTACAGGCCTGTTCACACCTATCATTATGAAGTGCTTCGAGCGGCTAGGAACACATAAAGAGCAGTCTTCCCACCACAATGGACCCGTTTCAGTACACCTACCATCCAAACCGCTCAACAGAGGACGCCACATCTGCTACCATCCACCTGTCTCTGACACATCTGGACAAAAAGGGCAATGATGTTCATAGACTTCAGTTCAGCATTCCACACAATCATCGCACAACTGATAACAAATCTCTTAATGACTACAACACGGACGAGTGCGGAGACTAAAACACGGACGAGAGAAGGGGTTCCGTGTGAGACGGGTTCCGTGTGAGAAGGGTTCCGTGTGAGAAGGGGTTCTGTGTGAGAAGGGTTCTCTGTGAGAAGGGTTCTGTGTGAGAAGAGTTCCGTGTGAGAAGGGTTCTCTGTGAGAAGGGTTCCGTGTGAGAAGGGTTCCGTGTGAGAAGGGGTTCTCTGAGAGAAGGGTTCCATGTGAGAAGGGTTCAGTATGAGAAGGGGTTCTCTGTGAGACGGGTTCCATGTGAGAAGGGTTTCATGTGAGAAGGGTTCTGTGTGAGAAGAGTTCCGTGTGAGAAGGGTTCCGTGTGAGAAGGGTTCCGTGTGAGAAGGGTTCTGTGTGAGAAGAGCTCTGTGTGAGAAGGGTTCCGTGTGAGAAGGGTTCCGTGTGAGAAGGGGTTCTCTGTGAGAAGGGGTTCTGTGTGAGAAGGGTTCCGTGTGAGAAGGGTTCCGTGTGAGAAGGGGTTCTGTGTGAGAAGGGTTCCGTGTGAGAAGAGCTCTGTGTGAGAAGGGTTCCGTGTGAGAAGGGTTCTGTGTGAGAAGAGCTCTGTGTGAGAAGGGTTCCGTGTGAGAAGGGTTCCGTGTGAGAAGAGCTCTGTGTGAGAAGGGTTCAGTGTGAGAAGGGTTCTGTGTGAGAAGGGTTCTGTGTGAGAAGGGTTCAGTGTGAGAAGGGTTCTGTGTGAGAAGGGTTCTGTGTGAGAAGGGTTCCGTGTGAGAAGAGCTCTGTGTGAGAAGGGTTCCGTGTGAGAAGGGTTCTGTGTGAGAAGAGCTCTGTGTGAGAAGGGTTCTGTGTGAGAAGGGTTCTGTGTGAGAAGAGCTCTGTGTGAGAAGGGTTCCGTGTGAGAAGGGTTCTGTGTGAGAAGAGCTCTGTGTGAGAAGGGTTCCGTGTGAGAAGGGTTCCGTGTGAGAAGGGTTCCGTGTGAGAAGAGCTCTGTGTGAGAAGGGTTCCGTGTGAGAAGGGTTCCGTGTGAGAAGGGTTCTGTGTGAGAAGGGTTCTGTGTGAGAAGAGCTCTGTGTGAGAAGGGTTCTGTGTGAGAAGGGTTCTGTGTGAGAAGAGCTCTGTGTGAGAAGGGTTCTGTGTGTAGAAATGAGAGGATTTGCTGGTTATTCAGTTATAAACTCCATGTTATTTTAATCCTGGCTTTTTGTTCCTTTCTGTTTTCTGCCAAGAACAGAGTCTGAGTTTCTCCTCCTACAGACACTCGGCTCTGCAGCAACGATTAAAGCCTCGTCCTCCCCGGAGACATGCAGAGACACTCCGGGAACAGTGGTGTGTGTGTGCGTGTGTGTGTGTGTGTGTGTGTGTGTGTGTGTGTGTTTTCATTTCTGTTTCTGTGGAAGCATTACCTACAAAACTCTGTGCTGTTTATATTCCCTCAGTCATCAAACACTAATCTGACATTCTCTCTCTATTCAGCTCATTAATACACACTCCTGAGTTTAACACACACACACACACACACACACACACATTCTGTAATCACACTCTGTTTTTTATTTTGTTATTGTAAAGTTATAGATTAACGTGTACTTTAATGTGTTTATTTTTTAAGGATGATATTTTATGTCTCTCTCTCTCTCTCTCTCTGTCACTGTAAGTACGCTTGTTATTAGCCCCTCGCCCTTGTCGAGTCTTCGTTTTTTTCTCTCTCAGAGTTATTCACCCGAGTTGAATGTGCTCCTCGTCTGGTTGCATGTCTGTGACTCGTTTATCCACCGGTGTTAGCGAGCATGAGCTAGCAGCGCTAATGGCCTCCATTAGCATTTCAGAAAATCTTGGCAAGCCGTGTGTGTCACTTCCTGCCGTTACACTCCGCCTGTAAACACTTTAACGCTACATCCGTCAGGCACTGTAATGAATTCTCGCTTATACACACTGTCAGCACGCTCACTGGAGCTGAAGACGAGTGTGTGTGTTTGTGTGTGTGTGTGTGTGTGTGTGTGTGCGTATAACAGATGCGAATGACGAGGAGCACTTTTGGCCTCAGTTTTCTATGGAATGTGTCAAACGTGTCACATGTAAGTGTAACTGCTGTGCCGCAATTTTCTTTTTCTATTTTCTGTGCTTGGTCACCCAAAACACTGAGCGATGCTTCAGCCTTTAAGATGAGACTAAAGAAAGTTTTTCCCCCAGAAGGCAATCCCATAATTCCATTCACCAGAGCAGACTTCCACGGAAGTGTGAAAAACATGGCAGACAGGAGTGTTGTTTCCCGTTTGGAGGTAAAGTGGTGATTTGCCGCTATTCAGTCGTGTACAATCCAAATGTTTATTCTGCCTGAAAACACCTCAGACAAAAACACTTCGAGTTTCTGAGCCTCAGAATTTCACGTTTATTTGCAATGATGACTTTATGAACTTTAGCAATGAAGACAACAACTTTTACAATGATATGCATTCATGCCCGAGGGGCGTGGCCACCTGCAATGAAGTGAAAACCTACATGTTTACCTCTTTTACCAGCTTTATTGTCTGTTGTAAAGTCTTCACCCCCTAGTGGTACAATGTAGCCTAAACATGAGTACAGCTACAAGGTATCATTTACCAACAAACATCACCGTAAAAGGGCGTGCAAAACTATTTTCTACAATAGTGATTTTGCCATTTCAAGTAGTTTTCTGCAAAAAAGCACAAAAAACTCATCACAGATTATGAAAAAAGCTGCAGCAAAACCACCATCTCTGCAGTTTCAGAGCCATGGTGTAGTAGTGCTCCAGTACTGCAGATGGCGCTGTTAAAATTCCACAACAATTTCCACGACTATGACTTGTTGAAGTACATAAACAAATAATACAGCACGGGGAATCAGAAGAACTGCTTATTGTGTTACAAATATATATATATATATATATATATATATCATACATATAGAGAGAAGGAAAACAGATAAGACAGCGGAGCTCGTCAAATAATTATGAAGTCACAACTTTTAGGTTTTTTTATTTTTAAGTAGTTTTACAAACTATATTAGTTTTTGCCTCAATATTATGGTCTCTTTAATATTGATTCATAAAATCTGAGTTCGATCCATTTTAGCTCCAGCTGTGATGCTACTGCACTGTACACACTCAGTTCCTGGTACAGCTTTTCACAGTATTTTTCATTTTATTGTGGGACACGGCCACATACAGCAGCTAGTTGGCATGGCAGAGTAGCTTGCTAGGTAGCACAGCAACGTTTCCGCTGCACTATATAGAGTGCTAGTGTACTGTTTGGGAGAGCGGAAAGCATACACTGTCATGGGCTGCGTCCTAAATCACATGCTAGTGTAGTAAATAGTGTAAGAAAATACTTCTTGCACTGGAGGTTCACAGGAAAATGTTAATCATTTTGCTAGCTACCTAACAGTCATATATACAGTCATGTGAAAAAATAAGTACACCCCATTTTTTGGCATATTTGGACAAGCAAGCATTTGAACATCTTTGAAACAGTGACTATTAATAAAGGTGATACACACTCTATCACGTCAATGACACATGAAATTGACATTTTGTAGTAATTTTCACTATTAAATGAACAAAAAAACAGATAAATCACATGGAAAAAGTAAGTACACCCCTACATTTATCACACCTTCAAATCCATAAAATTAGAATCGGGTGTTGAAGATCTGGTGCTGGTGATTAGAACCTGCTTATTTAGTGCAGGTGGAACCGGTCTTATTTATACCCCTCTCATATCTAGTGTCTGGTATTCCCTTTGTTATTGAGGTGTGTGGTGTCATCATGCCAACATCTAAAGAGTTCTGTAAGGCCTTCAGAAAAAAGGTTGTGGATGCCTTTGAGTCTGGCAAGGGATTTAAAAAGATCTCCAAATTTTTGGAAATACATCATTCCACTGTAAGGAACATCATCTACAAACGGCGCAGATTTCAAACGACCGGGACCGGCCGTCCCAACAAATTCAGCCCAAGAGCAGAGCATCTGATGCAAAAAGAGGTCTCCAAGAACCTCAAATTTCATCACAGGATCTGCTAGCAAGTCTTCCAGCTGTTGGTGTGAAAGTGCATGCTTCTACAATCAGAAAGAGATGGCACAGATTTGACCTGCGTGGGAGGCGTGTCAGGAAAAAGCCTTTGCAAGACTACAGTTTGTCAATGAGCATAAAAGCAAAGACCAGGCCTTTTGGAATAATGTGCTCTGGACAGATGAATCAAAGATAGAGGTGTTTGGTCACAGTAACAGCAGACATGTTTGGCACAGACCAAAGACAGATTTTCAGGAGAAGCACCTCATACCAACTGTGAAGCACGGTGGTGGAAATGTTATGGTTTGGGGTTGCATCACTTCCTCAGGGACTGGACAGCTTGCATTCATTGATTCAACTATGAATTCTGCATCATATCAAAGAGTGCTTGAAGATAATGTGAGGGCGTCTGTCTGAAAGTTGAAGTTGAACCAACAGTGGACCTTTCAACAGGACAATGATCCTAAGTACACGAGCAAATCCACCAAGGAATGACTCAAAAAAAAGAAATGGAATTGAGCGTGCTATTATGCCATTTAGGACGTACCCTTGCTTAAGGATGTGTCAGAGCTCATACACACACATGCGCACACACACTCGTGCACACACACACACACACACACACACACACACAAGACACTTAGCAGTAGGTTGAAGTTGTCAGCTGCATGACCTCGCCACTGACACACTCAATAAATCTTGCTATCTTTTTATTTATTTGTCGGCGTGGAGATGAGACGCGGCCGAGTGCGATGGCCAGAAGGGCGTCTGTATCTCTCCCTCTCTCCTTCATCTTTATACGGGAATCACTCACTCGCTGTTTTATGGATTCAGCAGCTCGTGCAGGGCAAAGAAAGAGTTTATTGATTTTAGATTTGGCAGGAAGGAGGGATGGAGGGTGCACACTCGTTTTCTCTCTCTCTCTGTTTCTCTCTCTCCGTTTCCTGCTGTAGGAACGAGGAGGAGGAGGAGGCTGGGCGTTCATCAGAGTGACTTTGTCTCAGTGCAAATCAGAGGGGATGGAATTGGGATAGAGCCAGAGAAAGAGAGAGAGAGAGAGAGAGAGAGAGAATTTAACATGTACAATATTATCATGTCACTTCCCCCAAAGTTTCTTTCTGAAGAACGCTGCCTGAGTAGGGAGGATCTGAGGTGAAGACAGCGAATGAGTAATCTCCATCAAGTCCCTGGAGATGTGTCTCTTGACTGCACTGTCTCAACCTTATGATCATGTGATTTGACATTTCTTCAGTTCCCCGCTCACAACTTTAGTTCCTACCTGCAATTAGTTCTCATTTACTGGTAACTGTGGATTCATCTTCTCCTGTCATATACTTGGAAGCTTGGAAGGAAGTAGCAGAGATCACTGCTGCCTCTGGTGAGTGTATGTAGCTAGTACAATTAGCTCTCTTTGCTAATCTAATCTGAGAACGAAGCTGAGCACGTGACATGTACATCACACTGTGTGCTGTAGGCTGTGAATCATGCTGGATAGGCCACGCCCCCACAGCAGTAGTCAGTATATGTCCACAAAAGACAAACTGCAAGTGACAAGAGTTAGTCTGAATGTATGGTTAAAATCATAGTGACCACTTTTTTTTTTTTACATAAAAATCAGAAAACATTTGAATGTTGCTCCAGAGGAAATTCTACTTGCTAACTTTCAGTCTCAGTTCATTTTCTTTATTTGTTTACATTTATTCATTTAGCAGATGCTTTTATCCAAAGCGACTTACAAATGAGAAAATACAAGCAAAGCGATATATCAAGCAGAGAACAATACAAGTAGTGCTACCGTACAAGATCCATTAATTGAGTTCCAGAAGAAGCAAAGTGCGCAGAGTAGAGGTGTAAGTGCCAGAGTCAGGCTTTATTTATTTATTTATTTATTTATTTATTTATTTATTTATGGGTTGGTTAGGTGTTCACGCAAGAGGTGGGTCTTTAGCTGTTTTTTGAAGATGGTGAGAGATTCTGCGGTCCGGATTGAGGTTGGAAGTTCATTCCGCCACTGAGGAACAGTTAGTTTGAATGTTCTTGAAAGGGACCAAGTTTTCACTTGTTTCAGAACCAAACCCCAATATCATCAAATGTGGGCTCTTCATTAACAGTAGTATAAAAATAATAAAAAATAATAAGAATCACTTACGGAAGGTCTTTAGCAAAGTTGGATTGGAACTCTCTTTAGACCTCCTGGCTGGCTCGCCAATTTGTAAAATCTCCTCTTATGAATAAATACATTAACCTGAGATCCTCATTCAGAATACATTGTTTACTGAACTTTACTCATTATTAATATTAACATGTTTTGTGATACAATCATATGTTCTGCTTTAACATATCAGTTAATACTTACATATATTGTGCTTTACAAGTGTGATGCAGAAACCGACAGAGATGAGGAGAAACTCTTTACGGGAAGACGGTCAGTGTAATGTGAGCTGATGAGGCAGGACACGGGTGCGTAAACTCAGCATGGGTTTTATTAAGAGAAATCTTATTCTGAGGTTGTTAATTTAATCACAGGCTTTTCCAGAAAACATACATCAAATAAACAAGCACAGATCAGAAACAAAGAGATCATCCAACACAGACATTAATCAAGGGTTAATAGAAGACATGTGAATCATGCGAACTGCAATACAAAGGGAGACTCGGAACAGAAGAAGAATACAGTACGATATTACGGTGAGATTCGAGGACACGAAGCCAGCAATTAGAAAACTGCTGTAAAGATGCTTCATAACACACAGATTTATAAATTACAGTGAAAACAGCGAAGTTCAGGAGCGCTGAATTAATACTCCTCGTCCTCCTTTCTGCACATCAGTGATCTGCTTTTATTCCGTTTGGATCAAAACGACCCATTTAACATTTTTATAACCACAGAGCGACAGAATTAAATAAAAAATATTACTCACTCAATCTTTCCACTCAGTGTTGTTGGCAGGAACTCGAGCTGATGGCTGAGAAACAGAAAACATATTTTCATCAGTGAGTGAATCCAAATGATCCAGAACCATGTTCATTAGAGTGTTCTGTCCTGGACGAGAGTTCTGGATGTAAAGTGTTATTATGTTCACTAAAAATGGACTTTTTTACAGGGAAAATTGCAGGTAACAACAACAACAACAACAACAACACAGTCCATTTCTACATGTCCAAACTGGAGTTTTCCCAAACCAGCTTGTTTATTATCACACATTATAGACTGCAATGCTGAACATCTGGGCTTTAGATCTGTCTGACACTAACTGTACTGACCCAGAACCATGTCCATCAGACCCTGACCACACACCCAAACGGTAATAATCCAGCTGTGACCACACGCACAGTCATTTAGTCCGGAAAAAATGAGTGATGTGAACACGACGTGAACATGACTCCAGTCAAATATCCACAGTGATGGTTTTTCAGAAGAGAACGACTCTCTTTACACTAATCTGCTCTCAGAACATCCAAATTCACCCAGTGCAGTTTGCCTCCAGCACAATTTCATCAGTTACTTTAGACATTCTCACTTCAGGCATTGGTTTATTTTATGTTGCCTTTTTCTTGTATGAAATAATAATAATTTTCTTCACTATTTATTATTTTTAAAATGATTTTAAGTGATAAGCAGAGTGCGAGAGTGCCGAGATTACAGACCCTGACATTTCAGAACTTCTATCCACTGAAGGGTCAGGATGTTCTGCTCTTCTCTCTGAACTCTGAGTTTTATTTCCTCCAGGTGAATGTCAAGTTTGCTCAGCTTCACTGCTGATGGATTTATTTGATGTGCCAAGTCCTTTTCAGAGACTTTTAAATATGACATCTTCCTTCAGGTCCGTTAGTCACGCTGTATGAACAGTAGATTCTCATCTATTGATATATGATTTGCATAGAAAATTAATTTTACACTTAACTGCCATGTGCTTGTGTTTCAGGTTAAAGGAAGAAAAACTGAATGCGTACATTGTTCTGATTTACATGAAATGTAGGGGTTAAAGATGAATAATCCTCTTTTTATATAAGAGGGACAAACAGGCGAGGGTCAAAACCAGAGAACACAAAAGTAGGAACAAGGAACAAGGCTTTGAAACACACAATAACATTCACTGAGACTTTGTGAAGAACCATGACACACAGAGGATATACGCAAGAAGATAAAATACCTTAGCGATAGCGTAGTGTTTAATGCATTCGGCTGTGGACCGACCGGACCAGATCAGACCAGAACAGAATCCATTGTGTTGTCAGAAGATCAGAGTCGAATCCTAATTATGCTACTGTCATTCGTGCAAAACTGGTCATGCTCCCTGTGTGGGAGGGGCATACTCTATCTCCCCTGTCAATCACAGCGACACTAGACAATCGTGGGTGTCTGTGAACTCCTGTATGTGGAAGAGGGCACATAGCGCTTCCATCTGAGTGTGTTCTGCATGAGCAGAAGGAAAAGATGCTGTGGCTTCATGTGTCTCAGCGGAAACATGTTAACCTTCTGGAACCTGCAAGTGACCAAACTGTGGAGAAAAATGCAGGGAAAAGAGAGCAAAATAATCACAAATCAAACACAGGACAGGTGAATACGATCAGTAACAGACCAATGACAGGACAGGGGCGGAGACAAGACCTAAACCAAATGTTTTTGCCTTTAATCAATGCCGTAATTAAAGTGTTTATGATTTTAGTCTCGTGTTATGAATAGAGTGAGCTAAACTGTCCAGGTCTGAAAGTGAGATCTTTGGCTTGTGTTTTCCTCCACACTGGATGATCATGTTTCAGACTTTTTATTAAGTTATATTAAATATGATTTTAACTGCTTATGTTCTGTATTTTTATCTGATTCTGCACTTCATCTAAATCTACTGTGTGGAACGTTCTGTGGTGTTTGAAGTGAATTTACACTTGTGTATCTCACATTTATACCCTGGAGGAAAAAGAAGACATGATATGACATGACAGTCAACAACAGAGTTTCTGGGCACTGAGAGCAAATTAAAACCTGAACATTTTAAAGAATGACAATTTGTTATTTATGTAAGATATTCCTTCGGGGTATTAATATTTTTGGCACATGTATTTTTAAGAATTTCTTTTACAAAGTGGTTCTGGAGTACTTTGTACTCACTTCAGTAGTTCATTTACTTTTTTCAATTCAATTCAATTCAATTTTATTTGTATGGCGCTTTTTACAATAGACATTGTCTTTACAGAAATATCGACACGGTGTACAGATATTAAAGGTGTGAATTTATCCCAACTGAGCGAGCCACTGAGTGGCGACGGTGGTGAGGAAAAACTCCCTAAGATGTTAGAGGAAGAGACCTTGAGAGGAACCCGACTCAGAAGGAACCCATCCTCATCTGGGTAACAACAGATAGTGTGAAAAAGTTCATTATGGATTTATATGAAGTCTGTTTGGCCTTAGGAGCAGCCGTAGTCCAGCAGTCTGGAATTGGAGTAGATGAGAGCTCCATCCAGAGGCAGGACATCCGAAACGGATCAGGCAGGTCCGGAGAGCAGAAAGGATCTGGATCTCTAGTATCTCCATGTGTGTGTCAGGGAGAGAAAAGATTATTAGGACTGTGCTTAGCGTAACAGAAAGTCTAGTCAGGGTAGGCTTGAGTAAACAAATACGTTTTAAGCCTAGACTTAAACACTGAGACTGTGTCTGAGTCCCGAACACTAATAGGAAGACTGTTCCATAACCGTGGGGCTCTATAAGAGAAAGCTCTCCCCCCGCTGTAGCCTTCACTATACTTTTTTGTTTATTGTTTTATAGTATTTACCAACATATTATTATTGTTGTTGTTGTTGTTGTTATACAATTTTTCATTTTATGGAAAGTAAAATGAACTATTTAAGAGCATTATTAACCATATTCTAAATGATCTCAAATCATCTGAAAACATGACTGCAGCTTCAAAGTGTTGTATTTTAACAGGTTTAATAATGATTAAGGTGTAAAGGTGAGTGTGGGATCAGTATGAACCGACGCTCTGATAAACATCTCTGAGAAAGGGGTTCTGTCTAGGACTAAAGCGTTCTTCAGTTTGTCTCTCTAGCAGAACCCTTAAAGATTCCATGTAGAACCCTAGAGCAGAGTATTTTTGTGATTTTTTTTTAGATCAAAAGGTTAAACAATAAAATATTTACCAAGGGTGCCAAAATTAGTTGAGGGCAGTGTATATAAACTGTACATTAAACCAGGATCTAACCTCATATCCCTCTCTCTCTCTCTCTCTCTCACACACACACACACACACACACACACACTGGCCGGAATAGGAGAGGGTCTGAAGGATGTCTCTGCAATGCTATTATGATTATTTCAGCATTTACATTTAGATGGAAGAATTTTTGAAGCAGAGAAATTTTCTCCTTCGTTCGAGATCTGAGAGAAAATTGAAAACTTGAGAATTTGAGACGGCAAAGTGGAAACGAGTGGAGAGAGAAAACCAGAGCATGAGCAGGAGCAGGATGGTTTGGCTCGATTTTCTCAGTGTGTCAGCGTGACTGTTCGACATAATCACCATCAACCTGCTCACTCAAAACTTTTTACACCCGGGCAGTGTCTCATTTATGTGTCTCACACTTTACTTATCCACTTCCCCTCAGTGTAGTGCCCTAAACCACCTTAAAGAAGTTAGACCTTTAGATATATTACGGTTCTTCACAATCCAGTCAAGTCCTGATGATAAAGTGTTTTCTGTCTGAACGTCTCATTTTACTCAGAAACATCAAGATTGTAGAAGGTGAATGTTTTGTTATTTTATTTTTTCCCCCATTTTCTGCCATAATTTGGTGTTCCCAGTCAGCTCTCTCCCGTCATACAGTAGCTACCAGCCAGGGGGATGAAGGCAAACGCAGAGGCCACACGACTCTTTCCTTCCATTGACTTCCATTCATACGCATGCGACTGCTGGAGACCAGAAACACAAGCTTCATGGGAAAAAGTTTCACTGCATTCCAAAGTTCAAGTTTGGTGAACTCTGTCCTGCGAATTCATATCACGTGACTTGTGACCAACAGAAGCTCGACATGTCATGCCGTGACCTCTTCAGAAAGATTATAGCGGTGTCGCACAATCCCATTTTACACAACACCACTTTAAAAGAATATAAAATCAACACCAAAAGAGAAGTT
>NW_026521047.1:40000-45000 GCF_023375685.1 Ictalurus furcatus | reverse complement strand
TAGTGACAATATATTTCTTATCTTAGAAATATTTCTGAGATGAAAGAAGGCTATCCTAGTAATATTATCTACATGAGCATCAAATGATAGACTGGAGTCAATAATCACTCCAAGGTCTTTTACTGCTGCACATGATGAAACAGAAAGTCCATCCAGAGTTACTGTGAGATCAGAAAGATTACTTCTAGCTACACGAGGATCTAGTACAAGTTCTTCTGTCTTCTCAGAATTAAGGAAAAGGAAGTTAATAATCATCCAACGTCTAATGTCCTTTACACATTCCTCAACTTTACTAAGCTGCTGTCTGTCCTCTGACTTCGCTGAAACATACAGCTGTGTATCATCAGCATAACAGTGGAAGCTAATTCCATGTTTACGAATAATTTGACCTAGAGGTAGCATATATAAAGTGAAAAGCAGTGGGCCTAAAACAGAAAATGAAGATGATGATGATGAAGATGAAGATGAAGATGAAGCGCTGCACACAGATGATTTGACATTGCTGGTCAGAGAGGGAAAGTAAAACATATAAAACATGTTCTGAAGATGAGGCCAGATAATATTCTGTAATCTAGCTAATGACATTCCACATATATATTGTAGCTAGATAATTCATTGCAATTTAGCCATAACTATCAATATAACAAGTTAGCGAAAAACCGCCTTGTGTTATGATAGCTCCATTTTATTTGAATAGACGGGACACTGGACTTCACATTCACACTGTGCACTTCAGTGACATGTTCAAATCTCACACTAAACCCGGCGTGATTTCATTTCTAATCAGTTACAGTGTGCATGCGTTTGGACTGATATTACACCCTGTGGGAAAAGTTTTAATAAAACAATCATTCCATCATAAATGCTCGTGGATGATAGAGAGATCAGACAGATGGATGGATGGGTAGATAGATGTAAAGCTAGTTAAACAGAGGGAAATGATGTAATGACAATGCAGATATAACAAAGCTGATTTCCCCAATTTATTTATTTTATTTAATAAATATCAGGAAGTATACACATTCACACTGCAACTGCTACTGATAGGTGGGAAAACACAGAGACCAATTTGGGATATTTGTTTTGAGTACCATGATATTAAACGATACTAATACCTAATACAAACTAAAGGTAATCATTTCTGAAAGATAAAAAAGGAAATCTATTTACTAGAATTAAACTATTTACAAAGAATTAAACACACTGAAACGAAATGGAAATTGAAAACCAAAATACAAAACAAAATTAAAACTAGCAATATTTTTTAAAACTATAATAACACTGTACAGCACGAGGGTTAAATCAAATATGGCGGCCAAATGATCAGCAGTCAGGGAGGGGGATGAGGAGGAGAGGAAAGGTTGTGGAATGGACGACAGGATAAATGACAGAGAATGAAGGAGATACTTAACCAGGCAGCATTCAGTCTGAAGTGGAGTAAAGATAGTTTGAGTAGAGAGAAGAACTTGGGATACACTAAATGACCTCTAACCATCTCTAGCAGAGCAATATTTGGGATGGTGGGAGGCCATCAGGCTCTATCTAATTTGCATATTCATGCATATTTATTCATATCATAGTGACTGCGGAGCTGTAAAAAGTGGAAAGAACTTTAAGCACTTGGACTGGAGTTGTGAGCAGCTTTGTGCTACAGCCAGAACCCCAGTGAAGAGTCTTGGGGAGGTGTTGAAGGTGTTGGAGGTGGAGGTGTGGAGACTCCATCACAAGGAATGATTTGCAATATTAAGGAAGTTTGCTTTAAAAAAAAATACTTCAGGCATTTCTCCCGTAGAACCATCATAGAACCAAGTGCAGAGGTTGGGAACCTTTTCAAAAGAAAGTTAACATATTTTTATGTTTTATATACGTCTTCTTCTTATTACAGTTATTATTTTTACTATTATTGCATAATTCTAAAAAGTGGTAATGTAATAAAGGCCATTTGATGTTTTGCACGTTCTTGACCTAACAGCCTGCACTTCACCTGATGGGCCTGTAAGTGGCACTTGGGCTTCATTTAACCAACTATGATGGCTTCATCAGACGGTAAATCGATACAGCATGCAATGCGTAAGTAAGAGTAAACTGAACACTACTTTCCATTAACACAACTTCCATGTATGCAAGTTCGTATGTCTGTTTGTGCTGGAAAGAACAATACTCATCGTCTTTTTTTTCTTTTAGCCATTTCACCTTTGTTAAAAAACTGAGAACGGACTGGCTGTGTAGTTTTCAGCCGAGTTATGAATTAGACCGGGACATTTCCGCTCAGCTCCACACTGTCCAGTGACATTTGAGCTTGTTGTATCACATGACCATCGGTTGGTTTATACATGACAAACGGGCATCGATTGTGAATTCTGTAATATTTTAAAATATGTAGAGTTTTAATTGAATTGACACACTAGATTTTGTGATCCATGATTGTTTTTATTTTATTTTTTCCCGCCGTTGAGTCACAGGCATTCAGACAGAGAGACAGACAGACAGACAGACAGAAACTAATATTTTTCAAATCAAACTAATTGGCTATTTGCTGATTTTGTATGTAAATGAGCTGATTAACATCCTCACTTGGCTCTGGGATGTTTTAGCCAATCAGATCACAGCTCATTGGGCGATGACTCAAATTACAACAGAACCGTCTGTTACTATGACCCCATTGCCATGGTGACAGATAGTTCATGACCTAAAGGAGACAGACACACTATCTATTCATCAGTCTTCGATTTGTCCGTTGAAAAAGAAGGATAAGGATTTTCTCAGGCTGTTAAACCATGGGTGTGTCTGAGCTGCTTGACACATTCACAATAACATTAGTAAATAACAGGGATTGACTGAGGAAGATGGTGGATTAGTTAGTGACTAACCACCAACCGGATTTGTTGACTTGCACCTGCCAGATCTGTGTACTCACTGGAAGGTGAGTTCCCTGATCCACCACACAGAGGAAAACACATCTGGTCTCCCAGTTTGATTAGGGATAACTACGTTCATGCCTTATCCTGGAGTCTGCTCTGATCCAGGGAATACACAAAATCATGCTTCACACTTGCATGCTTCTCCGAGCTTCTTGACACACTGATGTTTTTCTTAGTGTTTCATATGCAGAAGAGTCATTCAGGGTTCCTCCCATTCTCCTGCTGGTTCCCCACCAGGGTTCAACTGCCCTGACCTGTGTGATCACTTTCCTGATCCGCTGGCATGTTTTGCTAAACCACAGATATTTAAATTCAGATTTTTTGACCCAACACTATTTCACGTCTTTTACCCCTCTGGCAGGTTTCACGGCATTCAAAGCTCCAGGCTCACTGGTGTTCAGATTTCTTGACCCATTAACATGCTTCACTGACCAACTGATATTTAAGTTCCCTGATGCAGCAGAATGTTCTGCTGACTCTGTAGATAATTGAGGTTCATTGAGGTTCCCACTGTGTATGCTTCTCTTGTTTTGTTTTGTTTATCTGAATTTGTTTGAGTTCCAAAAATGCCAGCATGCTTCACTAATGCTTTGCTAAATGTCTCTGAAATCTGCGACCCTGTCAAACCTCAGCTTCAAGTCCCAGAGGGGGAATAAACCTATTCTGACCATCCCTATTCTGACACAAGCCTTCCCTGTGCATCTGGCTATGACCACCTCTGGGCCTCCTCCAGGGGGCGTCTGTTCACCTCTGGGCTCCACTCCTGCTGACATCACTTCCCCTCCAAACACATCAGCTTCCTGACATCACTTGTCTTCCAGGAAAGTGATAGAAAGGGAGAAACTGGATAAGAAAAAG
Source organism: Ictalurus furcatus (assembly GCF_023375685.1). Lineage (NCBI taxonomy): Eukaryota > Metazoa > Chordata > Actinopteri > Siluriformes > Ictaluridae > Ictalurus > Ictalurus furcatus. The sequence continues at coordinate 41,221 of NW_026521047.1, read as the reverse complement.
ACCTGCAGAGGGTGAGACAGTCAGATAAGGAAAGACAGACAGAGAGACAGACAGAGAGAGACAGACAGGCAAAGTGTAAGTGACAGGGTCACTTTGCATGTGAGAGAAAAAGAGTAGCAGAAAAGAAAAGAAGTCATTTGAAATCCTTTGACCAGGAACACAAGGCTGTGTGTGTGTGTGTGTGTGTGTGTATGAGGCTAGCTAACTGTGAGATAGATGACAGTGTAGAGTGTGTGTGACAGGTTCTGAGGTGTGTGTGTGTATGTGTGACAGTAAGCGAGGGGTTTTTGTTTGAGTGTGTGAGACCCCATCCATCTCACTTAGCAACCACCCTCGCCATGGCAACCTGCCCCAACGGCCTTTGGGCACACACACACACACACACACACACACACACACAGATCTGTGCCAACTCATCAGAGTCAGTGTGAAATGGCATCAGATGAAGCGTCTGCTCATCCAGTTTTAGAATATTTATATTTACACTCTCTGTAACTCTCTTTTCTCTCTCTCTTTTCTCTTTTTTCTCTTTTTTCTCTCTCTCTCTTTTCTCTCTCTATTTCTATGTGTGTATGTCTCTCTCTCTTTTCTCTCTGTCTCTCTGTATTTATATCTGTCTCTCTCTCTCTCTCTCTCTCTGTATTTATCTCTCTTTGAGACCGTGATGAGGTGATGCGGATCTCTGACTTTTTGCCCAGTTTGGAACTCTACCTGTACACCTACAGCCATTACAAAGCGTTTTCAGAATTCAGTGTGAGTTCCTCCGTACAGCTGATCTGCGGGGACGTGACATTTCCTCCACTACAAACAGGAACTGTATTTCCTTTATACTGACCTCCTTTTAATAGCTTCCTATTAAATACAAAATTGATTGTAAGGTCATCACCATCGAAACAAATGACAGTCGACTTTCTGCTCTGTTCATCTTACAGGACCTGTTCAATCTGAGTGCCTTTACTCCAGCGTGTGTCAGGAAGACGCTGCCCATTAGACAATCTTAAATGTCAGAAGCATGGTCTCGCTCTCTCTCTCCAGCGGTTTCGGAGAGTACACTGGTTCTTGTTCCACACACACACACACACACACACAGTATAATATTGTGCTGGTGCTGTAATCAAGAGCTTCTCTGTCTCTCTGTAAATGCTGAGTGTGAATGCACTAAATGTCACACAGGAACACTAGAGAACACTGGCACTAATGCAGACCAGGCCTGCAGCTCCA
>NW_026521047.1:0-35000 GCF_023375685.1 Ictalurus furcatus | reverse complement strand
CTCACGTCAGAACCCGCTCTCTCACGTTAGGACACACTCTCTCACGTCAGGTAGCGCTCTCTCACGTCAGAACCCGCTCTCTCACGTCAGGACACACTCTCTCACGTCAGGACACACTCTCTCACATCAGGTAGCGATCTCTCACGTCAGAACCCACTCTCTCACGTCAGGAAGCGCTCTCTCACGTCAGAACGTGCTCTCTCACGTCAGAACCCGCTCTCTCACGTCAGGTAGCGCTCTCTCACTTCAGAACACGCTCTCTCACATCAGGACACGCTCTCTCACATCAGGAAGCACTCTCTCACGTCAGGTAGCACTCTCTCACGTCAGGATATGCTCTCTCATGTCAGGAAGCACTCTCTCACTTCAGAACGCGCTCTCTCACGTCAGGACCCGCTCTCTCATGTCTGGAAGCACTCTCTCACGTCAGGACAGGCGCTTTCATGTCAGGACACACTCTGTCATGTCAGGAAGCACTCTCTCACGTCAGGACACGCTCTCTCACATCAGGAAGCACTCTCTCATGTCAGGACACGCTCTCTCACGTCAGGACACACTCTCTCATGTCAGGACCATCTCTCACACGTCAGGACGCACTCTCTCTCACGTCAGGACACGCTCTCTCATGTCAGGAAGCGCTCTCTCACGTCAAGACCCGCTCTCTCATGTCAGGACACACTCTGTCATGTCAGGACCCGCTCTCTCACGTCAGGACCAGCTGTCTCACGTCAGGAAGCGCTCTCTCACATCAGGACCAGCTCTCTCATGTCAGGAAGCACTCTTTCACATTAGGAAACACTCTCTCACGTCAGGACGCGCTCTCTCACGTCAGGAAGCGCTCTCTCATGTCAGGACCAGCTCTCACACGTCAGGACGCACTATCTCACATCAGGAAGCACTCTCTCACGTCAGGACACGCTCACTCATGTCAGGTAGCACTCTCTAACGTCAGGACCCGCTCTCTCCTGACAGAGCACAGCTCACACACCGACCCGACCCAGAGCTGGATCAATACGACTTAATTTGAGCCATTAATGTGATGCAGTAAGATTATTTCCTACAGCTGTCCAGCTCCGCCTGAGGATCTGATTATTTCCATTTATTTAAACATTCTTTAATCCAGTCCTAATTATTATTTGTGGAATTACATTTTATCAGTTAAAGCCTCACATCCTCACCTGAGCACTTCACCTTTAATTCAGCATGTTATATCACCAAGACATTCCGCATAGTTTGGTTCAAAATATCTTTTAAAAAAATCTCTGCGTGATTAATTATCACTAATAATCACATTAATCATCACTGCTTCATCTTCAGCACACACTCCTTCACCGACTAACTGAACACACACACAACTGATCCGAATCTAAATGCAAATTAGATATCGTTATATAGGATTTTATTAAATCCTGACCATGGCTCTGAGACCTTTAAGAGTTTAAGCTCAAAAACAGCCAAAATATTCAGAAATATAAACACGAGTAACGTGTGAAGCTCATGGTGCATCAGGTCACAGTGAGAAAAACTGATAAAGAGAGAAAACTCGGTGCTGTAAGTTATTTAAATAAACTTAACTTCATTGTCATTCTCATTTTCCTGCAGGTGAGAGAGACAGAGAGAGAGAGAGAGAGAGAGAGAGAGAGGGGGGGGAATGAGAGAAAGAAATGGAGTTCTTTGATGTTCTCATACCTAAAAACCCTCACGAGTTTTTCCTTCCTCTGTCTCTTATCAAGCTTTTGTGTGTGTGTGTGTGTGTGTGTGTGTGAGAGAGAGAGAGAGAGAGAGAGAGAGAGAGAGAGGAGAAAACTTCCACAGCTCTGGAATTCATAAAGAGACGAGTTATTAACTTTCACTCTAACGGCTGAATTTTTAAAAGGCTGGACTTGTTTCATTTTATTATTACAAACATTATCATTAAATTACTGTTTTGAGCTGTGTCCTGAATACAGGTGCATTACTAAAACACACCGCACCAACACTGTTTCTGTGCTGCTGTTGCCTGCTAGCTAGTTACGAGGATAAGGATGCTTCAAGGTGCTTTATGATGCTTCATTAGATAACAGAGTCTTATTAGAAGGGACTCTGTTATTTCGAGGATTTGGTAAACATGCTAAAAAGTCATAATCATTAAAATACAAGGGATAAATGGAAGAGAGAGAGAGAGAGAGAGAGAGAGAGAGAGTGTTTATACTTTCCCCTGAATTTGACACTTAAGCATTAAGTCTGAGACGCAGAGAAAGTGTTTAATGTCACGGCGTAATCCTGCAGCTCTGTAACGTTAAATGAAGAATCAGGATTATGCAGTGTGATATTATTCTACACACACACACACACACACACACACACACACACACACTGCAGAATTATGACTCTTAAATCTCCAAATGAAAGAGTTTCTCAATGAGTGACACTTAAATTAGAGTCCAAATCAGAGCCGGAAGAGAAGTGGAGTCGGACGCTGTGAAAGTGAATCAGTAATCCAGTAAAAACACCACCAGTGGAAACTGGAGAAGAAAAGAAGCGACTAAGAATCACACGTGGAGAAGATGGATTTATGCCTCAGAATAAACACTGAGGAAGAGGAGAGACTTTTCAACTATTCTTAAAGATTTACTCCACTTTTAGAAGCTCGTTTAGTGACTTAACGCCGTCCATTTTCATTAACGTAGTGATCCGGTAATTTATATCAACCTAAAAATAGAGAAAATGAAAGAAAGAAAGACAAAATAAGACAGAATTAAAGCAAAAGCAGAAGAAAAGATAGAAAGACAGAGTGATAGAATGGAAAGAAAATAGAAATTGAAATAAAGAAGAGAAGGAAATGAAATGAAGGATAAAATAAAGGAAATAAATCAATGAAAAAATTGAAGAAATAAAAAGGAAGAGTGACAGACAGGTTGAGGGAGGGAGAGAAAGAACGAGAAATAAAGGATAAAAAGAGTAAAAGAAATAGAGAGGAGGGCGCTGGGGCAGGGAGGGAAAGCGTGAGAATGAGGCTGAGAAAATGAAAGAACAATAGATTAGAAAACATTGTTTTGTTAAAATTTTCAAGGCGTGTTTGGAGCCTCACACACTGGAGAGCGGTTTATTGGCAGAGAGACGAGGCGTCGGCCGGCTGGGGAACATCACCGTGTTTATCTTTAGTCCTGGTGAAAACGTGGAGATGTCTCTACAGCACTCGGCTGATCTGAGCAACGTGACGGCAGTGTTTTTATCTCCACGTTATTTTCAGACCCGTGTGTTCCTCACCACCTGTTCTCTCCTGAAGCTCTGAGTTGAACCTGCACTTCCTGTGAAACTCCGCTCCCTCAGGAGCAATTAAACACTCTGATCCATCAGAAACACGCTGGAGATGCGTCTGCGCTCGGCAGATGGGACGCACGCTACACAAGCGCACTTGGCTTTTGTCTTGGCCGATTGCACGTTTCCGACAAATGCCGCTACGCAACTGCCAAGGATTAAAAACGCAATTTACCAAAACAACCAGAAGAAGAGAGAAATAGAGAATTAGAGATGTACAGTCTGTAATCAGGACAGAACCGGGCCGTGGAGAGACTGATAGCAATGAGTACACGCTCTGAAAGCCTAGAAAATAACACTCATCAACATACAAATGTCAAATCAGTAGGAGATTAAATCCAGTTTTACTCTGTGCTGTTCCTCATCACGCTGGAGGAGATCCTGTAGAATAAAGTGCTGGAGGAGATCCTGTAGAATAAAGTGCTGGAGGAGATCCTGTAGAATAAAGTGCTGGAGGAGATCCTGTAGAATAAAGTGCTGGAGGAGATCCTGTAGAATAAAGAGCTGAAGGAGATCCTGTAGAATAAAGAACTGGAGGAGATCCTGTAGAATAAAGAGCTGGAGGAGATCCTGTAGAATAAAGAACTGGAGGAGATCCTGTAGAATAAAGAACTGGAGGAGATCCTGTAGAATAAAGAGCTGGAGAAGATCCTGTAGAATAAAGAGCTGGAGGAGATCCTGTAGAATAAAGAGCTGGAGGAGATCCTGTAGAATAAAGAACTGGAGGAGATCCTGTAGAATAAAGAGCTGGAGGAGATCCTGTAGAATAAAGTGCTGGAGGAGATCCTGTAGAATAAAGTGCTGGAGGAGATCCTGTAGAATAAAGAGCTGAAGGAGATCCTGTAGAATAAAGAACTGGAGGAGATCCTGTAGAATAAAGAGCTGGAGGAGATCCTGTAGAATAAAGAACTGGAGGAGATCCTGTAGAATAAAGAGCTGGAGAAGATCCTGTAGAATAAAGAACTGGAGATCTGGCAACCTGAAGTGTGACTGAGGAAGCAGCACCCTTCGAGCTAACGCTATTACATTAATTTCTTCTAATCTCTATACTTTAAAATTATTTACCTTACGTTATATAAATATAACTGACACTACTTTAGATAAAACAATCGTAACGTTGCGCTGTCGCTAAATTTGATCTGGTTTTTTTTTTTGTTTTTTTTTTAACATCCGCGACTAGCTTGTAGCCCGTAGCCCGCTAGCATCACCTACCGCTAGCCTTGTTTACGTTTCACATTTCTCACTTACCGCTGTTCTGTTTAAAAAAAACAAAAAAAAAAACAAACATGTCTGCTGTCTCTCCGGTTTTGAGTGCAGATGAGGACTCGCTCGAGCTTCACATGGTGCGGCTGGAACTGGAGGATGTGGAGAAGCAGATCCGCGGCCTACTCGACAAGCAGGCCCAGCTGCTGGAGCGACAAACTGCGCTGGAAACATCTTGTGCCTCTGCCCATATATCCAAGGTAAGCACACAGCGTGGTATTTCCACTCCCAGCCCCTCTACGCCGTGTGTTTCTCTGTGCAGGGACCGTGCACCTAGGACTTTCCCAGCCGTGGTCTCCGTCACGCCGGCGCCAACACACCTCGGGCCTTGGGTGAACCAGCGGCGGAAGGCGCGGGCTGGACCCTCTCCACCTCCGGTGTTCGAGATTCCAACCAGGAACCGCTTCGCCCCTCTCCGCCAGACCAGACCCAACGCTGTGATCGTCGGGGACTCCATTGTGCGGAACGTCCGTGTAGCCTCATCTAAAGGTAAGGTGCGCACACACTGTTTTTCTGGTGCTTGTGTCCTTGATGTCGCTGCGCAGGTATCCGGGATCCTGAAGAAGGACGAGCGCATTGGAGCGGTTGTGCTGCACGCGGGGACGAACGACACCAGGCTGCGGCAGACGGAGGTTCTGAAGAGGGACTTCTCCAGCCTGATCGAGACGGTACGAGGCAGATCACCCACCGCGAAGATCATCGTCTCTGGACCTCTTCCCACATACAGACGTGGAGCAGAAAAGTTCAGTAGACTTCTAGCATTAAATGATTGGTTAGTCTCTTGGTGTAATGAGCAGAATCTGGTGTTTGTCAATAACTGGAATCTGTTCTGGGAGCGTCCTAGGTTGTTTCGTCCTGATGGCCTGCACCCCAGCAGCCTTGGAGCGGAACTGCTATCAGACAACATTTCCAAGGCGCTACACTCCAAGTGACTGCCTAGCGTAAGTACATCTTCCAATAATAACAACATTCAGTATAATCAATGTTCAATTAAAAATCCGGCACCGGTAGTACATACTATAGAGACTGTGTCTGTTCCCCGAGCTATACAAATATATAGAAAATCTCGGAAAGTCTATCTTCGTAACCTAATTAACATAAAATTAAATCATATTGAATGCACAGCCAGCACTTTTGATCTGAAGCTAGGACTATTAAACATTAGATCTCTTGCGTCTAAGGCTCTTATTGTTAACGACATCATTACTGATCAGGAATGTAATTTAATGTGTTTAACAGAAACTTGGATTAAACCAAACGAGTACATAGCATTAAATGAAGCCAGTCCTCCTGGATACAGTTATGTACATCAGCCTCGTTCAACTGGTAGAGGAGGAGGTGTTGGTCTCATCCATAGTAAAAATCTAGTCGTCACACAAAAACCTAAGCATAAATTTAATTCTTTTGAAATTCTTTATACCAGTATAAGTTATGTAGCCACAAAAAATAAGTCAATTCCTCTAATTATTATTTACAGACCCCCAGGGCCATATACTGAATTTCTTAGTGAATTTGCAGACTTTGTCTCAAACCTGGTTGTGTCTGTAGATAAAGCATTAATCGTCGGAGACTTTAATATTCATTTTGATAACCTGGAAGACCCTCTAAGATTAGCGGTTGTGTCCATCTTAGATTCAGTAGCGATTAATCAGAACGTAATCGGGCCTACTCATAATGGTGGTCACACTCTTGACCTCATACTAACATACGGACTAAGTATAGAAAATATTATCATTCTTCCGCAGTCTGAAGTTGTCTCAGACCATTATCTTATCTCGTTCATAATACGAATTGATCATAATATTTCCACCTCGCCTCGCTACCGCATAAAACGTACCTACACATCAGCTACTGCACCGAGCTTCATAAATAACCTCGCAGAAACATCAATTAGATTTGGATCACCGTCAGATCACATAGAACTCGATCAGGCGACTGAAAGCTTGGAGTCAACACTCCGCTACACGCTAGATAGAGTGGCTCCACTCAAAAGGAAAATAATTAGAGAAAAAAAATTAGCACCCTGGTATAACGATCAAACGCGAACCTTAAAACAGACAACTCGACAATTAGAACGTAAATGGCATCAAACCAATCTGGTGTTATTTCAAACAGCATGGAAGGAGAGCCTACTGAAATATAGGAAATCTCTTGGCGATGCTAGAAAAATCTATTTCTCCGCCTTAATAGGAGACAACAAAAACAATTCTAGATTCCTTTTCAACACAGTAGCAAAATTAACTAGGAATAAAACCACTACAGAGAGAAACACTCAATCATTACATAGCAGTGAAGATTTCATGAAATTTTTCATCGATAAGGTTGAAAATATTAGACGTGAAATACAGGCCATTAAATTAAAACCGGACAGTACTGTAACAAACCCATTACATGACAATGTAGCAATATCAGATCAATGTTTAGAGTATTTTGCTTCACTTAGAGAGACCGAACTAGCTACATTAATCTCTTCAGCCAATTCATCAACTTGCATACTAGATCCTGTGCCTACATGTTTGTTTAAACAGATTTGTCCAGGAGTAATTGAACCACTTCTAAATATAATCAATTCTTCCCTAAGCACTGGCTATGTACCTAAATCACTTAAATTAGCAGTTATTAAACCCTTGATTAAAAAACCTGATCTTGACCCGTCTCAATTGTCCAGCTATAGACCAATATCAAATCTCCCCTTCATCTCTAAGATTTTAGAAAAGGTTGTAGCAAAGCAGTTATGCTCGTACTTAGATAGGAATAACATTCATGAAATGTATCAGTCAGGGTTTAGACCTCATCATAGCACAGAGACAGCATTAGTTAAAGTAGTAAATGACCTTCTACTGACCTACGATCAGGGTTGTGTCTCTCTGCTTGTGTTACTCGACCTTAGTGCAGCTTTTGATACTATAGATCACACTATTCTCCTTGATAGATTAGAAAATGTTGTTGGTATTAAGGGAACAGTCCTCTCCTGGCTCAGGTCTTATCTGACCGATCGTTATCAGTTCGTAGATGTAAATGGTGAATTCTCCATGCGTACTGAGGTTACTTTTGGAGTTCCACAGGGTTCTGTTTTAGGCCCACTGCTCTTTACTTTATATATGCTACCCCTAGGTCAAATTATTCGTAAACATGGAATTAGCTTCCACTGTTATGCTGATGATACACAGTTGTATGTTTCAGCGAAGCCAGAGGACAGACAGAAGCTTAGTAAAGCTGAGGATTGTGTAAAGGACATTAGACATTGGATGTTAACTAACTTCCTTCTACTTAATTCTGATAAAACAGAAATACTTTTATTAGGCCCACGTGTAGCTAGAAGTAATCTTTCTGATCACATGGTTACTCTGGATGGTCTTTCTGTTTCATCATGTGCAGCAGTTAAAGACCTTGGAGTGATTATTGACTCCAGCCTATCATTTGATGCTCATGTAGATAATATTACTAGGATAGCCTTCTTTCATCTCAGAAATATTTCTAAAATAAGAAACATATTGTCACTACATGATGCGGAAATACTAGTTCATGCATTCGTCACCTCTAGATTAGATTACTGTAATGCCTTACTGTCTGGATGTTCCAGTAGGAATATAAATAAGCTCCAGTTAGTCCAGAATGCAGCTGCTAGAGTCCTAACTAGAACTAGAAGGTACGACCATATCACACCGATATTATCAATACTGCATTGGCTCCCAGTAAAATCTCGCATTAACTATAAAATACTTTTATTAACCTATAAAGCACTAAATGGTCTCGCGCCACAATATCTAAGCGACCTTTTGGTTTTATATAATCCGCCACGCCTACTTAGATCAAAAGATGCAGGCTATTTGACGGTACCTCGAATAGTGAAGGCTACAGCAGGGGGAAGAGCTTTCTCTTATAGAGCCCCACAGTTATGGAACAGTCTTCCTATTAGTGTTCGGGACTCAGACACAGTCTCAGTGTTTAAGTCTAGGCTTAAAACGTATTTGTTTACTCAAGCCTACCCTGACTAGATTCTGTTCTACTACTTCGCAGTCATAATAATCTTTTTTCTCCCTCTCTCCTTTCGCCGAGCCCCACATGAATTTATGGAGATACTAGAGATCCAGATCCTTTCTGCCTCTGGATGGAGCTCAAATCTTCTCTAATTCCAGACTGCTGGGACTACGGCTGCTCCTAAGGCCATACAGACTTCATATAAATCCATAATGAACTTTTTCACACTATCTGTTGTTACCCAGATGAGGATGGGTTCCCTTCTGAGTCGGGTTCCTCTCAAGGTTTCTTCCTCTTAAAACATCTTAGGGAGTTTTTCCTTGCCACCGTCGCCACTCAGTGGCTTGCTCAGTTGGGATAAATTCGCACCTTTAATATCTGTATACCATGTTGATATTTCTGTAAAGCTGCTTTGAGACAATGTCTATTGTAAAAAGCGCTATACAAATAAAATAAAATTAAAAAAAAAAAAAAATTGAGGAGATCCTGTAGAATAAAGAACTGGAGGAGATCCTGTAGAATAAAGAGCTGGAGGAGATCCTGTAGAATAAAGAGCTGGAGGAGATCCTGTAGAATAAAGTGCTGGAGGAGATCCTGTAGAATAAAGTGCTGGAGGAGATCCTGTAGAATAAAGTGCTGGAGCAGATCCTGTAGAATAAAGAGCTGGAGGAGATCCTGTAGAATAAAGAACTGGAGGAGATCCTGTAGAATAAAGAGCTGGAGGAGATCCTGTAGAATAAAAAACTGGAGCAGATCCTGTAGAATAAAGTGCGGGAGGAGATCCTGTAGAATAAAGTGCTGGAGGAGATCCTGTAGAATAAAGAGCTGGAGGAGATCCTGTAGAATAAAGTGCTGGAGGAGATCCTGTAGAATAAAGTGCTGGAGCAGATCCTGTAGAATAAAGAGCTGGAGGAGATCCTGTAGAATAAAGAACTGGAGGAGATCCTGTAGAATAAAGAGCTGGAGGAGATCCTGTAGAATAAAAAACTGGAGCAGATCCTGTAGAATAAAGTGCGGGAGGAGATCCTGTAGAATAAAGTGCTGGAGGAGATCCTGTAGAATAAAGAGCTGGAGGAGATCCTGTAGAATAAAGAGCTGGAGGAGATCCTGTAGAATAAAAAACTGGAGCAGATCCTGTAGAATAAAGTGCGGGAGGAGATCCTGTAGAATAAAGTGCTGGAGGAGATCCTGTAGAATAAAGAGCTGGAGGAGATCCTGTAGAATAAAGTGCTGGAGGAGATCCTGTAGAATAAAGAGCTGGAGGAGATCCTGTAGAATAAAAAACTGGAGCAGATCCTGTAGAATAAAGTGCGGGAGGAGATCCTGTAGAATAAAGTGCTGGAGGAGATCCTGTAGAATAAAGAGCTGGAGGAGATCCTGTAGAATAAAAAACTGGAGGAGATCCTGTAGAATAAAGTGCGGGAGGAGATCCTGTAGAATAAAGAGCTGGAGGAGATCCTGTAGAATAAAGAGCTGGAGGAGATCCTGTAGAATAAAAAACTGGAGGAGATCCTGTAGAATAAAGTGGTGGAGGAGATCCTGTAGAATAAAGAGCTGGAGGAGATCCTGTAGAATAAAGAGCTGGAGGAGATCCTGTAGAATAAAGAGCTGGAGGAGATCCTGTAGAATAAAAAACTGGAGCAGATCCTGTAGAATAAAGTGCGGGAGGAGATCCTGTAGAATAAAGAGCTGGAGGAGATCCTGTAGAATAAAGAGCTGGAGGAGATCCTGTAGAATAAAAAACTGGAGGAGATCCTGTAGAATAAAGTGGTGGAGGAGATCCTGTAGAATAAAGAGCTGGAGGAGATCCTGTAGAATAAAGTGCTGGAGGAGATCCTGTAGAATAAAGAGCTGGAGGAGATCCTGTAGAATAAAGAGCTGGAGGAGATCCTGTAGAATAAAGTACTGGAGGAGATCCTGTAGAATAAAGTGCTGGAGGAGATCCTGTAGAATAAAGAACTGGAGGAGATCCTGTAGAATAAAGTGCTGGAGGAGATCCTGTAGAATAAAGAGCTGGAGGAGATCCTGGAGATCCTGTAGAATAAAGTGCTGGAGGAGATCCTGTAGAATAAAGAGCTGGAGGAGATCCTGTAGAATAAAGAGCTGGAGGAGATCCTGTAGAATAAAGTGCTGGAGGAGATCCTGTAGAATAAAGTGCTGGAGGAGATCCTGTAGAATAAAAAACTGGAGGAGATCCTGTAGAATAAAGTGCTGGAGGAGATCCTGTAGAATAAAGAGCTGGAGGAGATCCTGTAGAATAAAGTGCTGGAGGAGATCCTGTAGAATAAAGTGCTGGAGGAGATCCTGTAGAATAAAGTGCTGGAGGAGATCCTGTAGAATAAAGAGCTGGAGGAGATCCTGTAGAATAAAGTGCTGGAGGAGATCCTGTAGAATAAAGAGCTGGAGGAGATCCTGTAGAATAAAGAGCTGGAGGAGATCCTGTAGAATAAAGTGCTGGAGGAGATCCTGTAGAATAAAGTGCTGGAGGAGATCCTGTAGAATAAAGAGCTGGAGGAGATCCTGTAGAATAAAGAGCTGGAGGAGATCCTGTAGAATAAAGAACTGGAGGAGATCCTGTAGAATAAAGTGCTGGAGGAGATCCTGTAGAATAAAGAGCTGGAGGAGATCCTGTAGAATAAAAAACTGGAGGAGATCCTGTAGAATAAAGAGCTGGAGGAGATCCTGTAGAATAAAAAACTGGAGGAGATCCTGTAGAATAAAGAGCTGGAGGAGATCCTGTAGAATAAAAAACTGGAGGAGATCCTGTAGGATAAAGTGCTGGAGGAGATCCTGTAGAATAAAGTGTGTGTGAGTTCTAGAACAGAGTGTGTGATAGCATGTGTCTCCTTGTCAGATTATACAGCGAAGATCCTCCAACAATGGACCTGTGATAGACTTGTGACCAGTGAAAATGATCCTTCGGGCTAACTCGAGTACATTTACGTTTATGAATGTTGATTAACATACACTGTCCATTTTTTAAATTAAATAAATAAATAAATAAATAAATAAATAAATAACATGACTATGATCCGGAAATCAGCAGAAAACGGCATCAACACAGACATGCACATTCTTCACAGTGAACTCGGGGTAATACAGAGATTTATCAATTAATATGTTATCATTGTTGTTTACATTTCTCCATCACTGCTACTGTATTTGTATAAATTGTGTATAAATCACATTTTTACATAAAAATCTTATCTATAACTCGTATTTCCACCTAAAACTTTTATCTATAAATCACACATTTTATAAATCACAGATTTACAGCTAAAAATCATGTCCTTGTGTATTGTTGACAAACTTCAATTTATGAACATTGAAACTCCCCAAGAGCGTCGCAGCGTATTGTTTTAGAGGTGTGTATGGATTTAGCCTTGAATTCTCTCACCATGTGTGTGTGTGTGTGTGTGTGAGAGAGAGAGAGAGAGAGAGAGAGAGAGAGAGAGAGTGAGTGTGTGTTGTTTCTCTACACAAGGGCCGTGATTCATCAGATTTGCTCCATCTGCACTGAGAGGAACCGTAAATCTGGACTTTGTAGCAGAAATGAGTGCAACACACACACACACACACACACACACACAGTACACACACACACAGCACTGTAAAACACCCACTTCACAAGCTATTAGGTCACCCAAAACACACAGATATAAAGATGAGGAAGAGCGGAGAGGAAAATAGGAGGCAGACAGTTATTCTGGATGGACAGATATTGAGTGGAGTTAAAGAATGAAGGGTGAAAATAATGAGAGGGAAGAAAATGAAAGAGTTTTAAGTGGATGAATCATTTTGACAGTTTTCCTGAATTGTAGATAACAGGAATATCTGTGTTACAGAGAATCAGCCAATCACTAAGCTAAGCTAGCTATTAAAACTGCAGGTTTTGTGATGTGAATCGTGTCATCTATTTCCACCTTTAATGTGATACAGCAACCAACAAATTTCAAGTGGAAAACTAAAGAAAATAACTAACAAATAACAACAATCTGGTTGCATACTTATGTACACCCTTATCACCATTATAACGCGTGGAGAAGCATGGTGGTGGCAGAATTGTGCTACTGAGTACAAATTTGTACAAAGCAATCAATATCACCTTCGCTTACATTTAAATAGGGATCTAGAAACAGTGCAGAATCCTTTATAATATTTATTGTTTATCAATATATATATCTATAGAGAGAGAGAGAGAGAGAGAGAGAGAGATGCTTGAAAGTTTGTGAATTTTCTATATTTCTGCATAAATATGAGAACCTAATTAAACAAATGAGACAAAAATATTATACTCAGGCATTTATTTATTGAGGAAAATGATCCAGTATTCCATATCTGTGAGAGGTAAAAGTATGTGCACCTTTGCTTTCAGTATGTGGTGGGACTCCTTGTGCAGCAATAACTGCAGATAAGCGTTTGGGGTAACTGTTGATCAGTCCTGCACGTCGGCTTGGAGGAGTTTTATCCCGTTCCTCAGTACAGAACAGCTTCAACTCTGGGATGTTGGTGGGTTTCCTCACATGAACTGCTCGCTTCAGGTTCTTCCACAACATTTCTATTGGATTAAGGTCAGGACTTTGACTTGGACATTCCAAAACATTAACTTTATTCTTCTTTAAGCGTTCTTTGGTAGAACGACTCATGTGTTTAGGATCATTGTCTTGCTGCATGACCCACTTTCTCTTCAGATTCAGTTCATGGGCAGATGTCCTGACATTCTCCTTTAGAATTCAGAACTCATTGTTCCATCAGTGATGGCGAGTCTTCCTGGTCCAGATGCAGCAAAACAGGCCCAATCCATAATACTACCACCACCATGTTTCACAGATGGAAGAAGGTTCTTATGCTGGAATGCAGTGTTTTCCTTTCTCCAAACATAACGCTTCTCATTTACACCAAAAAGTTCTATTTTGTTCTCATCCTTCCACAAAACATTTTTCCAATATCCTTCTGGCTCGTCCATGTGATCTTTAACAAACTGCAGCAATGTTCTTTTTGGAGAGCAGTGGCTTTCTCCTTGTAACCCTGCCATGTACACCATTGTTGTTCAGTGTCTCCTGATGGTGGACTCATGAACATAAACATTAGCCAATGTGAGAGAGGACTTTAGATGCTTAGAAGTTCCCCTGGGTTCCTCTGTGAACTCGTGGACTATTACACGTCTTGCTCTTGGAGTGATCTTTGTTGGTCTCCACTCCTGGGGAGGGGGACAATGGTGTTGAATTTCCTCCATTTCTACACAATCTGTCTGACTGTGGATTGGTGGAGTCCAAACTCTTTAGAGATGGTTTTGTGACCTTTTCCACCTTGATGAGCTTCAACAACTCTTTTGCTGAGGTCCTCAGAAATCTCCTTTGTTTGTACCATGATACACTTCCACAAACACGTGTTGTGAAGATCAGACACTGATAGATCCCTGTTCTTTAAATAAAACAGGACGCTCACTCACTCACACCTGATCATCATCCCACTGACTAAAAAAAACTGACTCTGAATTTCACCTTCAGATTAACTGCTAATCCTAGAGGTGCACATACTTTTACCCCTCACAAATATGTAATATTGGATCATTTTCCTCAATAAATAAATGACCAAGTATAATATTGTTGTCTCATTTGTTTAATTGGGTTCTCTTTATCTACTTTTAGGAATCTGCAGTCAGAATGAACTTCTTCAGATAAATGTCTATGGTTTAAAGTAGACATTTTGGGCATTTCAAATGAAACATTCCTCTTTTTTGGTATTGCAATAAAATCTGAAGTTCCGTCCTGGAGCCAGCAGGACATGGCTAAGTAGTGAGGGTTAAAGTTTGATGCAGCTAATGCTGTATAATTTTGCAGATTTATGCTGCCCTCTCCTGAAGAGCCCTTTTTATTCAATAAGTCTAATCTCCTCGGCAAAAGGATACTCTCCTTTTTTCTGAGATGATTATCTGAGGGCAGTTTGCTGAGCATGTTGAGCGATTCATTACTAAAATTGATTTATTTTTGTCCCAGAGGAATCCTCGACTCGCTCGTCTCCATTCAGATGTGATGCACACACTCAGAGAGCAAATACATAAATATTGAACCGAATATTAATGGCTTCATTACTGAGGTGGCTTCACGGGATCCATTAGAGCAGAAACCTGTTCACCAGAGACACCATGTACTCCTATAACATTCTCAACACCACACTGTAGGGTGCTAAGGCTTAGGGGAAGAGTTTAGGGTGACAGTTGAAAATGACAGGTTAAGGCTAGGAGTTAGGGGCTAGGAGTTAGGGGCTAGTATTTAAGGGCTAGTAGTTAGGGGCTAGTAGTTAGGGCTAGGAGTTAGGGGTTTGGAGTTAGGGGTTTGGAGTTAGGGGCTAGTAGTTAGGGCTTAGGAGTTAGGGGCTAGTAGTTAGGGGTTAGGAGTTATGGGCTAGTAGTTAGGGGCTAGGAGTTAGGGGCTAGTAGTTAGGGCTTAGGAGTTAGGGGCTAGGGGTTAGGGGCTAGGAGTTAGGGGCTAGTAGTTAGGGGCTAGTGGTTAGGGGTTAGGAGTTAGGGGCTAGGAGTTAGGGGCTAGGAGTTAGGGGCTAGGACTTAGGGGTTAGGAGTTAGGGGTTAGGAGTTAGGGGTTAGGAGTTAGGGGCTAGTAGTTAGGGGCTAAGAGTTAGGAGTTAGGAGTTAGGGGCTAGGAGTTAGTGGTTATTTTTTTCACTTACTTTTCCAGCCTGTTGTTGCCCCCGTCCCAACATTTTTGAGACGTGTTTCGGCCATCAAATTAAAAATTACCTTATTTTTTTCTTCAAATGGTACATTTACTCAGTTTAAATATTTGATATGTTTTATATGTTCTATTGTGAATAACATTCAAGTTTATGAGATTGCATTCTGTTTTTATTTACATTTTACACAGCATTCCAACTTTCTTGTAATTGGGTTTGTAAAAGGGATTTATTTATAATCGCACTATCCGGTGTCACCCAGATGAGGACGGGTTCCCTTCCGAGTCTGGTTCCTCTCAAGGTTTCTTCCTCATATCATCTCAGGTGTCACGATCTCACCAGCAGATGGCGCGACAATGTGCACGATCAGCTGGAGAGCGCGTGCACGTGCTTAAAGTGCACAAGGACAATAAGACTTTGTTTATAATGGACATGTGCACTTGTTTTGGTTCCTGTTCTGTCCTCGCCCGGTTCAGTTATTGGTGGAGGGGCGAGGGTGTGTTGTGAAGTGTTGCTAGCTGTCAGCAATTAAGATAATGGTGCCAGGCAGTAATGTTACCATGCTCTGTCTACTTTCCTGTTCTTTAGTTAAATGCGTGTTCATGCTATAGTTAAATGAGTGTTCATGCCATAGTTAAATGAGTGTTTCATGCCTTAGTTAGACGAGTGGTTCAGGCTAGAGTTAAACGAGTGTTTCATGCCATAGTATAACGAGTGTTTCATGCCTGAGTTAAACGAGTGTTTCATGCCATAGTAAAACGAGTGTTTCATGCCTGAGTTAAACGAGTGTTTCATGCCATAGTAAAATGAGTGTTTCATGCCTGAGTTAAACGAGTGTTTCAAGTCATAGTCATAGTCTTTAGTTTTGTGCTTCATGCCTCTTTTCTAGTTAAAGCATAAATGTTTAAGTTATTTAAATGTGGTAGAGTGTCCACACCCTGTTTAAGTTCATGTTCTTTGCTTCAATTCTAGTTTTATGTCTAGACCTTGTTTCCCGCCTCCTCGTGTGTTGACTTAAGTAGTAAATAAAGACTTTACTCCTGCGCTTACTTCCTGTTTGAGTCCTGTTTCGTAACATCAGGGAGTTTTTCCTCACCACCATCGCCTCTGGCTGCTCATTAGTGATAAATTCACACATTTAAAATCTATATCCTGAATTTATATATTTCTGTAAAGCTGCTCTGGGACAATGTCCACTGTTAAACACGCTACACACATAAAACTGAACTGAATTGAAAGATAGAAAAAGGTTTTACTGATCAAATTTAGGGTTAATTTTAAAGTTGAGAATTATAATTAGGGACAAGAGGTAGATGTTAGATGTTAGGGATGGGAGGTAGATGTTAGATGTTAGGGACAGGAGGTGGATGTTAGATGTTAGGGACATGAGGTGGACGTTAGGGAAAGGAGGTAGATGTTAGATGTTATGGACAGGAGGTAGATGTTAGGGACAGGAGTTAGATGTTAGGGACAGGAGGTAGATGGTAGGGACAGAGGGTAGATGTTAGGGACAGGAGTTAGATGTTAGATGTTATGGACAGGAGTTAAATGTTAGGGACAGAAGTTAGATGTTAGGGACAGGGGGTAGATGGTAGGGACAGAAGGTAGATGTTAGGGACAGGAGTTAGATGTTAGATGTTAGGGACAGAAGGTAGATGTTAGGGACAGGAGTTAGATGTTAGGGACAGTAGGTAGATGGTAGGGAAAGGAGGTAGATGGTAGGGACAGGAGGTAGATGGTAGGGACAGGAGTTAGATGTTAGATGTTAGGGACAGATGTTAGATGTTAGCGACAGGAGTTAGATGTTAGGGACAGGAATTAGATGTTTGATGGTAGGGACAGGAGGTAGATGTTAGGGACAGGAGGTAGATGGTAGGGACAGGAGTTAGATGGTAGGGACAGAAGGTAGATGTTAGGGACAGGAGTTAGATGTTAGATGTTAGGGACAGTAGGTAGATGTTAGGGACAGGAGTTAGATGTTAGGGACAGGGGGTAGATGGTAGGGACAGGAGGTAGATGGTAGGGACAGAAGGTAGATGTTAGGGACAGGAGTTAGATGTTAGATGTTAGGGACAGGAGGTAGATGTTAGGGACAGGGGGTAGATGTTAGGGACAGGGGGTAGATGGTAGGGACAGGAGGTAGCTGTTAGGGACAGGAGTTAGATGTTAGATGTTAGGGACAGTAGGTAGATGTTAGGGACAGGGGGTAGATGGTAGGGACAGGAGGTAGATGGTAGGGACAGAAGGTAGATGTTAGGGACAGGAGTTAGATGTTAGATGTTAGGGACAGGAGGTAGATGTTAGATGTTAGGGACAGTAGGTAGATGTTAGGGACAGGAGGTAGATGTTAGATGTTAGGGACAGTAGGTAGATGTTAGGGACAGGAGTTAGATGTTAGGGACAGTAGGTAGATGCTAGGGACAGGAGTTAGATGTTAAGGACAGGAGGTAGATGTTAGGGACAGGAGTTAGATGGTAGGGACAGGAGGTAGATGTTAAGGACAGGAGTTAGATGTTAGATGTTAGGGACAGGAGTTAGATGGTAGGGACAGGAGTTAGATGTTAGGGACAGGAGTTAGATGTTAGATGTTAGGGACAGGAGTTAGATGGTAGGGACAGGAGTTAGATGTTAGATGTTAGGGACAGGAGTTAGATGGTAGGGACAGGAGTTAGATGTTAGATGTTAGGGACAGGAGTTAGATGGTAGGGACAGGAGTTAGATGTTAGATGTTAGGGACAGGAGTTAGATGGTAGGGACAGAAGGTAGATGTTAGGGACAGGAGTTAGATGTTAGATGTTAGGGACAGGAGTTAGATGGTAGGGACAGGAGTTAGATGGTAGGGACAGAAGGTAGATGTTAGGGACAGGAGTTAGATGTTAGATGTTAGGGACAGAAGGTAGATGTTAAGGACAGGAGTTAGATGTTAGGGACAGGAGTTAGATGTTAGGGACAGGAGTTAGATGGTAGATGTTAGGGACAGGAGTTAGATGTTAGATGTTAGGGACAGAAGGTAGATGTTAAGGACAGGAGTTAGATGTTAGGGACAGGAGTTAGATGTTAGGGACAGGAGTTAGATGTTAGATGTTAGGGACAGGAGTTAGATGTTAGGGACAGGAGTTAGATGGTAGGGACAGGAGTTAGATGTTAGGGACAGAAGGTAGATGTTAAGGACAGGAGTTATATGTTAGATGTTAGGGACAGGAGTTAGATGTTAGGGACAGGAGTTAGATGTTAGGGACAGGAGTTAGATGTTAGATGTTAGGGACAGGAGTTAGATGGTAGGGACAGAAGGTAGATGTTAGGGACAGGAGTTAGATGTTAGATGTTAGGGACAGGAGTTAGATGGTAGGGACAGGAGTTAGATGGTAGGGACAGAAGGTAGATGTTAGGGACAGGAGTTAGATGTTAGATGTTAGGGACAGGAGTTAGATGGTAGGGACAGAAGGTAGATGTTAGGGACAGGAGTTAGATGTTAGATGTTAGGGACAGGCTTGGGAGTAACGAATATCTGAGAAGAATGGACTGGATGTGTGGAAGACGTGTGACAACGACAGCATGTGCTCTGAACAGAATGCATCTAGTTGAGATATTGCTTTTTCTACCGATGTTGGCTGCTCGGTTTGAACATGGCTTTTCAGCTCAAAACAGAATAAAATCAGAAGTGCACAATTCAACCTCGGGAGACTCGATCCGGATCAACACAGACAGGACAGAGGGAACGGTTTGATCCTGAACTATGTATCAAATTCTGGATTTCTGCAGAACAGAGGAGGGGGAGGCCAAACTCCGCTCAGTGTCCATGTGAAGCAGACATTACAGTCAGAGACACGGCTCAGATTCTGTGTGAAGAACAATTCTTCATGACTGTATTTAGTTCTCAAGTCGGAAAAAATGTTCAGTTCTCACTTTAAATGAACATGGATGAAAATGCTGACGTTGTAAAAGGAGGCCAGACGTGCACACATGACAGGATGACTGAAATTAAGTCTTTTTTAAACGTGAGTTTAGTCTTATATGGCATTTAAAAACAACATTTTGTGCCTGTTTTTTTTTTTTTTTCCTCATGGGGTCAACGGCTCCTTAATAGAATTTTTTGTCTGGTGTCTTGCTTTTAACAGAACACAATATAAACAGCTGCATGAGGATAGTTCTGGTTCTCTCTCGCCAGTCGTGACTTACATGAGCAACACATTTTTTATTTTATTAAAACAAATCCAAACATTGAACATGTTTTTAAGCTCTAAATAAAAGTATTTTAGATCAAATTGCTTTTTCTCTTGACTTTATTTACATATGTGACCTTGAAGTAATCCAAAAATAATCAGATTACATGACTTTCACATCGCGATACATGAATTACGTTACTGATGACATTTTTTATGAAGTAATTTATAACTATAATGGAATAAATTTTTACGTAACCGTCCCAACCCTGGTGAGGGTTAGAGCTAAGGTCTTTGAGTTAGCATTAGGGAACAGGGTAAAGTTTAGGGTTAGGGTTTATCTTTACTGTTTGGAGAAAATCTAACATGTTAGGGGTTAAAATAAGATGTTAGAAGTAATGTTAATTTGTAGGATTAGGGATAAAGCTAAGGTTTAGGGATTAGGGAGAAGGTTCAGTATTAGAGCACTGTCATTTTAGATAAAGACTAAAGGAACAGTCAATTTAATTCTAAGACTGCAGCAATTTAAAATAAACATATCATTCCTATAAATAAAGATTTTGTGTAAAAATCCCCCAAACAAAATGTTAAGCAGGAGCCACATCTAACAGACATGTA
This sequence comes from Ictalurus furcatus, assembly GCF_023375685.1. NCBI lineage: Eukaryota > Metazoa > Chordata > Actinopteri > Siluriformes > Ictaluridae > Ictalurus > Ictalurus furcatus. The sequence continues at coordinate 14,982 of NW_026521047.1, read as the reverse complement.
AAGTAATAATAATAATAACATATCAACACAGGTGTACTTTTATTCTTTTTGTGAAGTTTAATTCTATCTTAAGTGATATAAACTATAAATGATAAACATATAAACTGTACTGTGTAAAGTTTCAGAGTGTTTGTTGGGTGGCGTTATAACAGATAACAGAGATAAAATATAAAAGTTTATGAAGCAGAAATTTGTAGTGTAGCGTGTATTGATCTCATATTGCCTTCTGTATAAGGAGAAATTTAAAGCCCGGATTCAGAGGCGGATTCTGGCACAGTGCTCTAATTGAACATGCAGAAAGATTACACTTATTGATCTCTCTGAAAGTCTATAAAAAGAGTTTAAGGAGAAATTAGCTGCCTTTATCTGCTGCTAGTGAAGAACATGACATCACAAAAGTGCAGAAATTTATACAGACTTTAAATTATGTTTAACATGAAATATCATCGTAAAGTAAACAAATAAATGAAAACCCGCTCCAGCTGAAATCTCAGTCTGATTTAGCCATCGCTGTGTACAGTGTACAATGGGCTTCAAGGATAGGGTCAGGTGTTAGGGTCAGGTGTTAGGGTGAGGTGTTAGGGTCAGGTATTAGGGTGAGGTGTTAGGGTCAGGTGTTAGGGTCAGGTATTAGGGTCAGGTGATAGGGTCAGGTGTTAGGGTCAGGTGTTAGGATGAGGTGTTAGGGTCAGGTATTAGGGTCAGGTATTAGGGTCAGGTGATTGGGTCAGGTGTTAGGGTCAGGTGATAGGGTCAGGTATTAGGGTCAGGTGATAGGGTCAGGTGATTGGGTCAGGTGATAGGGTCAGGTGTTAGGGCCAGGTGTTAAGGTCAGGTGTTAGGGCCAGGTGTTAGGGTCAGGTATTAAGGTCAGGTGATAGGGTGAGGTGTATAGGGGACATGCTTGGTCATGTTAGAGGTTTAGGAGTGTAGCGTTATTGTTTAGGTTTCAGCTGATAAAGATTAGTGTTTAGAGTTTTAAGTTAACTGTTTCATCTAATTAAATTAGGGATTAGGGTTAATGGATGAAGTAAGGTTTTAGGGATAGTGCTCCGCTCATGGATTAGATAAAGACTAAAGGGTTAGGGATTAGTTATTTGGTCATAGCAAGTCTTGCCGGAGTCCCTGCTTTCACTCACGCTAAGTACATTGTCCTTAACCATTACGGGACAATAACCATACCTAATAATCTCTCCCTCTCTTTCCCTCTCTCTCTCTCTCTCCCTCTCTTTCTGTCGAGCTACACATGATTCTCCTGAGATACCAGTGATCCTGACCGCTCTCTGGACCTGTATTTATTTATAATTGCACTATTCGGTGTCACCCAGATGAGGACGGGTTCCTTTTTGAGTCTGGTTCCTCTCAAGGTTTCTTCGTCATATCTTCTCAGGGAGTTTTTCCCTCACTACTGTCACCTCTGGCTGCTCATTACGGATAAATTCATACATTTAACATCATACATTTAACTATATCCTGAATTTATATATTTCCGCAAAGCTGCTCTGGGACAATGTCCACTGTTAAACACGCTGTACAAATAACACTGAATTGAATTAGGGATTGAAGAGTTAGGGTTTATGGGTTATAATTAAATGTAAAAGTTAATCTAGGATTCTAGGGTCTAGGATTGGCATTCAAGAAATAGTTAAGGCATGGCAGGAATGCTCTGTGATATTAGACAAATGGTAAAGAGAGAGAAAAGAGGGAATAACTGTAAACGGGTAATTTGGTTCTTGGCTAATCTTGAGTAGACGAGTGTAATTAGTGATGGAGTTTATTTCCCCTGGAGGATCTGAGTGAGAAATAAAGTGGCAGTAAAACTGCCATTACTCTGTGTATGTGTGTGTGTGTGTGTGTGTGTGTGTGTGTGTGATAAACATTTTTCAAGAACTTTTGCAGGAACTTGTGAACTTTCTCAATAATTCTGAAATATTTTGGGAACTAAGTAAGGATCCGAGGAACTCTTTCAGGAACATTGTCAGTGGAACAGGACAGACCTGACAGGGGTTTGGGGATTTAATGAAGTGTTATGAGCACAACAGACGTTCCAAATTCTGGAGTCAGTAACGTAGGCGTAACATGGGTGGTCATATAAGACAAACAAGATCAAAGGGAGAATCTGAGGCAAAAAAATTAGAACGATCCAAAAACACGTAGATATACACAAAATCTTAAAACTACATTAATGAAATGAAAAATTGAGAGTGAACAGAGTTAGGATTAGGGTTAGGTTTAGGTAGTGAGGAGGGATTAGGGTTAGGATTAGGGTTAGGGTTAGGTAGTGAGGCGGGGTTAGGTTTAGGGTTAGGTAGTGAGGAGGGGTTAGGTTTAGGGTTAGGTAGTGAGGAGGGGTTAAGGTTAGGGTTAGGTAATGAGGAGGGGTTAGGGTTAGGGTTAGGTAGTGAGGAGGGGTTAGGGTTAGGTAGTGAGGAGGGGTTAGGATTAGGGTTAGGGTTAGGTAGTGAGGAGGGGGTAGGATTAGGGTTAGGGTTAGGTAGTGAAGAGGGGTTAGGGTTAGGTAGTGAGGAGGGGTTAGGATTAGGGTTAGGGTTAGGTAGTGAGGAGGGGTTAGGGTTAGGGTTAGGTAGTGAGGAGGGATTAGGTTTAGGGTTAGGTAGTGAGGAGGGATTAGGGTTAGGGTTAGGTAGTGAGGAGGGGTTAGGTTTAGGGTTAGGTAGTGAGGAGGGGTTAGGGTTAGGTAGTGAGGAGGGTTTAGGTTTAGGTAGTGAGGAGGGGTTAGGATTAGGGTTAGGGAGTGAGGAGGGGTTAGGATTAGGGTTAGGTAGTGAGGAGGGGGTAGGATTAGGGTTAGGTAGTGAAGAGGGGTTAGGGTTAGGTAGTGAGGTGGGGTTAGGGTTAGGATTAGGGTTAGGTAATGAGGAGGGATTAGGATTAGGGTTAGGTAGTGACAAGGGGGTTTAGGATTATGGTTAGGTAGTGATGAGGGGTTAGGGTTAACATTAGGGTTAGGTAGTGAGGAGGGATTAGGATTAGGGTTAGGTAGTGAGGAGGGATTAGGATTAGGGTTAGGTAGTGACAAGGGGGTTTAGGATTATGGTTAGGTAGTGATGAGGGGTGAGGGTTAACATTAGGGTTAGGTAGTGAGGAGGGATTAGGATTATGGTTAGGTAGTGAGGAGGGGTTAGGATTAGGGTTAGGTAGTGAGGAGGGATTAGGATTAGGGTTAGGTAGTGAGGAGGGGTTAGGATTAGGGTTAGGGTTAGGTAGTGAGGAGGGGTTAGGTTTAGGTAGTGAGGAGGGGTTAGGATTAGGGTTAGGGTTAGGTAGTGAGGAGGGGTTAGGATTAGGGTTAGGGTTAGGTAGTGAAGAGGGGTTAGGGTTAGGTAGTGAGGTGGGGTTAGGGTTAGGATTAGGGTTAGGTAATGAGGAGGAGTTAGGATTAGGGTTAGGTAGTGAAGAGGGGTTAGGATTAGGGTTAGGTAGTGAGGAGGGGTTAGGATTAGGGTTAGGTAGTGACAAGGGGGGTTAGGATTATGGTTAGGTAGTGATGAGGGGTTAGGGTTAACATTAGGGTTAGGTAGTGAGGAGGGATTAGGATTAGGGTTAGGTAGTGAGGAGGGGTTAGGATTAGGGTTAGGCAATGAGGAGGGGTTAGGGTTAGGATTAGGTAGTGAGGAGAGGTTAGGATTAGGGTTAGGTAGTGAGGAGGGGTTAGGGTTAGGGTTAGGTAGTGAGGAGGGGTTAGGGTTAGGTTTAGGGTTAGGTAGTGAGGAAGGGAAAAGTCCTGATCTGAGCCCTCAATAAACCTACAGTGAGAGTTGGCAAAGGCCAGAACTCTGGATGTATGATAATCCCCAGCTTTTCTTGTTCTTTTCATGTACCATGCCTCATAGCACTTCATTGACATGCAGTATGGAAAACAGAGGAGCACTGACAGTCCATATGGCATTATGAGATATTCCTAGTGACTGATTGAGACAGTGCTGTCTTCCATATGTCTCTGTGTGTGGATACGATTATAAATGGTATGAAGGACTAATTTACTGACCAATGTAGCCTCATGTACTCGTTCAAGCACTAAAGCAAAAGCATAACGGTACTTAACCTTAAGAACTGAATTGAAACACCTGTAATCGATTCATATACATAGGACTACATTATTTTTTATATAACCCTGTGCCAGAGCCTTCTTTAACAAACACCTCCATTGCCCTGATTTCAGGAAGTGAAAGAGGATACTGCCCTTGTTGTGTTGCTGGTTTGCTGGCTGGTTGCCAGTTGTGGCGGGGCTCCAGCATGCCGGGATTTGGGCAGTGGGGTCTTCCGAGTTTGGGTTGTTCCCCGCTGGCCGTGGATCGAGTTTAGTGACTTTTGGCATGTCTGTTCGGTTTGTACTTGTCCTTGACCTTGTATTGCGACTGATTGGTGCCAGACTTATTTGTGTGTGTGTGTGTGTGTGTGTGTGTGTGTGTGTGTGTGTGTGTGTTCTGGCTCTGCGTGGACTGTGAGGGTCATGGCAGTGGGACTTTGACCAGCTCTGCTGCTGTAGCTTTTAATGGTCTCTGCTAACCAGTCTGTTTGTTTTATTTATTACTATTTTTGTGTTTTTCTTTTTCTTTCTCACTGTAAAATTACTGTGTTTGTGAGAAAGATGCTATACAAATGAAACATTATTACCGTTATTGTCCAAGCATAAAAGTCAGAGTGAACTATTGTTATTTACTGTAATTATCCTACAGAGGCACTGGACTTACAAACTTACAGCTCAAAGCTCGAGTCGATATCTTACAGGAAAAAGTTTAAAATCTGCAATTAATTCTGAATACTGAAAACTCTTCATGACACACTTAACTCCATTCTCTGCAGTAACACCACCTACTGTACTGCTGGAACACAAATCCCACATCAGCTCATACATTACTGAGTGTAAAGGCCTGAGGACATGAAGTGTGTATGATTGTGTTTCACAATGTGATGTTTTATTCTCATTACATAATCTCACAGAGGACCATCATCTTCTTCTTCAATGTGATCAGAAGATGTCTAGAGATGGATAAAATCGGCAGATCAGTGGTGCATTGGAAGAAATTTCAGTACATTTCAAGCATGAAATAAACATGTGTTCTGACCACTTTTGAAAAATAAAGTGAACTGTCTAGTGAATAAAGCTTGTTAACACTGATAATAACACAAAGATCAAAATAAATCACTTACTCTGTAAATTTGGCACACCTTTCTCCAGGTGCTTGTAATACTGATGTACTCCACAGTTTAATGCTTTCAGTTGGGCCATGCTTAGTGAACAGATCTGGGGGAAGAGGTCAGAAAAAGAGCGATCCTAAACATCCCCATGAGAAATAAAAAAAATGGTTAATTGTACCTGGCCTGATCAGGATTCTGGAGACTCACCTCTGGAGCCTGGGGATAGGTGTCCACAGGTGAGCATCTAGTGACCCGTATAGACATGTAACCTGAGGCCTGGAGCCATCTTGGGGTCTGACCATCTGCAGGATGAAGGGTGGGGGTCAGGTGCAATGGCAGTCAGCCAGCAGACATGTGATTTACATTTTACAACTAATAAGAAACTTGCAATGGAAACTGGACTTGGGAACGTGGAGCCCGAGTCAGTGTGAGATGGAGTATGGATTAGATACAGTTAGCCTTACATACACACAGTGCTGGCTACTGTCTGCTGCTTTGAGATGGTTCTGGATCATAACCTCATAAAGATACCTTATGGTAAGACCCAGGATCTGCAGGAGGGATTACACAGTCAGCTGGAGAATGAGCTGGATAGAGTCTGGACAGATATCCTCTGCCACCACCACCTTCACCAGGAGAATCAGAATGCATGAACATCATACCAGGTACTCAGGTCACACACACACACACACACACACACACACACACACACACACATACACTCTCTCTCTCTCTCTCTTTCTCTCTCTCTCTCTCTTAATAAAACACTTATGGAGAACAATGAGCTCCAGAGAAACAATAAGAGAAAACGAGCCAGGAGCCTCTGGGGTTTAACAGATCAGCAGTTTGATGATAGATCAATGTATCAGTATACCGTGATAATGAAATCTGAACTCATTATTGCTAACTTTAATATTATTGCTAATGTGATAAGTGGGAGTGATAAACCTGAAAAAAGCCCAATCACTTTTCATTTTTCAACTTCAGACATAATTGTGGCATTTATGAGGAATACATAAAACAAACAAAAATGTTCTTTTAATTCATTACTGCATCATCAAAGGTTTGAGCGTAGCCTAGTGCACACCTCACAATGACTAAAAATATAAATGGTAACAGTTACAAGTAACTGTTTTCCAAATATCTTTCTTTTCAAGTTTAAAATGTACAACCACATTGTAAGGCACAGTGTGGAGGTGAAGAGGTAGAACGCAGTCATTGTCACAATGATAGTCAAATCACCAGCAGACACGGTTATGGTTAGGGTTTAACCCTAACCACAGTTACAGTTATATTTATATTTATATAACGCTTTTCTAGACACTCAAAGTGCTTTACATAGTATGGGGGGGGTGGGGGTGTCTCCTCAACCACCACTAGTGTGTATCCTCCACCTGGATGATGTGATGGCAGCCGTAGTGCTCCAGAACTCCCACCACACACCAGCTATTAGTGAAGAGGAGAGAGTAATGAAGCCAGTTCAGAGATGGGGATTATTGGGGGGTGATGGAGAAGGGCCAGTGGGGTAATTTGGGCAGGACCCCGGGGTTATACTCCTACTCTTTACCAAAAGTGTCCTGGGATTTTTAATGACCACAGAGAGTCAGGACCTCAGTTTAATGTCTCATTTGAAAGACGCTGCTATTTTTACAGTATAGTGTCCCTGTCACTATACTGGGGCATTAGACCCACACAGACCACAGGTGAGCACCCCCTGCTGGCCTCACTAATACCACTTCCATCAGCAAGCTTAGTTTTCCCCAGGCAGCCTCCCATCCAGGTACTGACCAGGCTCAACCCTGTTTATCTCCAGTGAGACACCAGGCGTGAACTGCAGGTTGATATGTATCTGGCAACCACAGGAAAATCCATAATCATAAATCACATGAGCAGGCAGAGATTTAAAAAAAAACAAAACAATGGGAACTCAAACCAGAAATAAAGCAACCATGAAACTAGGAGATCACAGGCAAACACAGGAACAAGGAATTGTGGAAATAAGGCTCAGAATTAACAGACGTGAGAGCACGATAACACTTCAAAACCAGACAATGAAGCAGACAGGCTTAAATAGACAAACTAATCAGAAAATAATACAAAACAGGTGAGGACAATCAACACACTATAGGGATATAATCGAATGGTTAGACTGAATGGAGATAAGACTAGAATCAAAATGCACATGCACAGTGATCAAATCAAAACAAAAATCACTGAAATGTGATTGCTCTGGAACCTGCACCATGCGTGACCTGAGGGGGAATTACATGACAAACATGTTAAACAGTGACAACAGTTAAAATGTTTTTACTATATTTATATAAATACAGTTGATTATCTGGGTCCTTGAGGAATTTTTTTTACCCAAATAAATAAATAAAGAAGTAAAATGTGTGTAGTAGAGAACTTACTGATGTTTTTGATTGATTATATTTGAAGATTCATGCTCACACTTCATCTGGTGTCATTACATATCAGATTACAGAATAAAGTCATGTCCGATCAGCTGATGGACAGGAGTACAATTCCATATGGCACATCGAGAGTAAGAGAAAGTGGAGTTTCTACTGATGTTTCTACAGAGTCCTCTATTCCCAAAGTCCTCTATTCCCAGAGTTGTTTATTTGCAGTGTCCAATATTCACAGAGTTATATATTCCCAGGGTCATCTATCCCCAAAATTAACTATTGGCAGAGTCATCTATTCACAATGTCATCTATTCAGTGCTCATTTTTCCCAGTGTCCTCTATTCTCAGTGTCCTCTATTCCCGGTGTCCTCTATTCCAAGAATCCTCTATTCCCAAAGTCCTCTATTCCCAGTGCCCATTAATCCCAGTGTCATCTATTCCCAGAGTCCTCTATTCCCAAAGTCCTCTATTCCCAGTGCCCATTAATCCCAGTGTCATCTATTCCCAGAGTCCTCTATTCCCAAAGTCCTCTATTCCCAGAGTTGTTTATTTGCAGTGTCCAATATTCACAGAGTTATATATTCCCAGGGTCATCTATCCCCAAAATTAACTATTGGCAGAGTCATCTATTCACAATGTCATCTATTCAGTGCTCATTTTTCCCAGTGTCCTCTATTCTCAGTGTCCTCTATTCCCGGTGTCCTCTATTCCAAGAATCCTCTATTCCCAAAGTCCTCTATTCCCAGTGCCCATTAATCCCAGTGTCATCTATTCCCAGAGTCCTCTATTCCCAAAGTCCTCTATTCCCAGTGCCCATTAATCCCAGTGTCATCTATTCCCAGAGTCCTCTATTCCCAAAGTCCTCTATTCCCAATGCCCATTAATCCCAGTGTCATCTATTCCCAGAGTCCTCTGTTACCAAAGTCCTCTATTCCCAGTGCCCATTAATCCCAGTGTCATCTATTCCCAGAGTCCTCTATTCCCAAAGTCCTCTATTCCCAGTGCCCATTAATCCCAGTGTCATCTATTCCCAGAGTCCTCTATTACCAAAGTCCTCTATTCCCAGTGCCCATTAATCCCAGTGTCATCTATTCCCAGAGTCCTCTATTACCAAAGTCCTCTATTCCCAGTGCCCATTAATCCCAGTGTCATCTATTCCCAGAATCCTCTATTACCAAAGTCCTCTATTCCCAGTGCCCATTATTCCCAGAGTCATCTATTCCCAGAATGCTCTATTCCCAAAGTCCTCTATTCCCAGTGCCCATTAATCCCAGTGTCATCTATTCCCAGAATCCTCTATTCCCAAAGTCCTCTATTCCCAGTGCCCATTATTCCCAGAGTCATCTATTCCCAGAATCCTCTATTCCCAAAGTCCTCTATTCCCAGTGCCCATTATTCCCAGAGTCATCTATTCCCAGAATGCTCTATTCCCAAAGTCCTCTATTCCCAGTGCCCATTATTCCCAGAGTCATCTATTCTTAGTGTCCTCTATTCCCAGTGTCATCTATTCCCAGAGTCCTCTATTCCCAAAGTCCTCTATTCCCAGTGCCCATTAATCCCAGTGTCATCTATTCCCAGAGTCCTCTATTCCCAAAGTCCTCTATTCCCAGTGCCCATTAATCCCAGTGTCATCTATTCTTAGTGTCCTCTATTCCCAGAGTCCCTCTATTCCTAAAGTCCTCTATTATAAGAATTCTCTATTCTCAGAGTTCTCTTTGGCCAGAGTTCTCAAACTTGCCAAACATGACTGGCTAATGAACAGAGATTGCTAATACCAGGCGGTTATTAGCATTAGTTCAGTGCTATTTAAAATAACTGACTAACTGAGCTAATTTTATCAAAACTATTTTATTGTTTCCTTAAAGCTGATATTTTATGCTAAGCACTACACTGAGCTGCAGACATTTACAGAAATGCTACTGATGATTACATTTAATCTAAGCTCTGCCCCGGTTGACCCAGGGCCAGCTATCACTTGGGGAACGTTTGTCTGGCCACGCCCCGTGATTATCAGATCATTATTCACTCTTGGCAATTTAATTTCCCTGAATTACAGGAGAGGCTAATCCACTGCTCATATCTTGCTACATAACTCATGATTTTATTTGTGCTTGTTTCTCCTCCAGATGTTCAGTTTACTTTCATCTGTATATAAAATAGAAAAGAGAAAAAGGCGTTATTATTGTGCTTTAAGCTCGACTGGATGTGTGTTATGAATCTGCCGTTGTGGTTCTATTTCAGGAGTTTTATTTGGCACTAAATGGTGAGCTCGTCCCACCTCATAAAGTCAGATATGGTGGTAATTAGAGAGTGTGTGTGCTTAAGATGGCGGTTTTATTGTTTTCTAAATGGAGAGAACGCACTGCCCATTAAGTGGAGAAGAAGAAGCAGAGTGCACACTCCTCTCACAGGGCATATAGAACTTCATTAGTGAAGAAACAAGCAATGAGAGGAAGAGACACAGTGAACTTCCTGTAAAGAAGTGAGGACATATTCCCTCACATTGCCTGTGTTACCATACAGTTTCTAACACACATCGTCTACTTCATCTCTCACATGTACACACTTCAGTTCTCACACTCGCACAACAACCCAGCTATGGTGATCTTCACTGACAGTATTACTCAGTTACCTTCAGACAGTCTTATCAACATGCTAACACTGCCGCTAACTCCCTAGCATGATAAAATAACTGGTTTACCAAATTAAACAAAGGTATCATTTAAAACCAGCACTGGTACAGTCTGTTTGATTCGAGTTGATTTGGACTGAGCAGTATTGCGTTGCTAACTTGCTAATAACTAGTTTGTGAACTGCCATGCATTCTGGGTAAGTTGTGCTCCTGAAGTCTATAATGTCTCAATGTGGACTCAGTCCTCATCTAACATGCTAACACAATAACATAACTGCCCTTATAATGACCAAGGGGACTCAGCATAGGGAAATATAGACGGTAAATCGAGGAGGGCGCATTAACAACATTATTAGAGCACGTTATTGGAACGCAGCGCGAGTTTCAGAGAGAGTTAACATGAGGACGAGACATAATTGAAATAAATTCCCAAGCAGCTGTCAGCGAGAGATAGAGTGAGAGAGAGACAGAGAGAGAGAAAGAGAAGTGCACATGTTAACAGCTCCCTAATTAGTGCAGTGAGATAGTGGTTCCCTTTGTGGAGAGAAGGCTGGCTGATAAGGAGCGAGTCGCCCGCTGCCGGTTTTAAACGTCTCGCTGCTTTATCACAATGTACGCTTCAGTTCCACACCGGAAATCCACACACTCATTATTCACTCGGGACTGAAGTTTAATTGAAAGACAGACAGAGACGTGGACTGGAAGAGAAAGAGAGAACGCGCGTGCACACGCACACGCACACACACACACGTCAGATGACCGGCTCGGCTTAATTTTTCGTACAAAGGCAAATTTTATCACCAAAACTCTTCTCTGGGATTTATGTTTCAAAGATCCCATGTTTTCAGAGCCCTGTTTCCCAGAATTCCATGTTCCCAGCATCCTCTATTCCCAGCATCTTCTATTCCCAGTATCCTCTATTCCCAGTGTCTTATATTCCCAGCGTCTTCTATTCCCAGTATCCTCTATTCCCAGTGTCTTATATTCCCAGCGTCTTCTATTCCCAGTATCCTCTATTCCCAGTGTCTTATATTCCCAGCGTCTTCTATTCCCAGTATCCTCTATTCCCAGTGTCTTATATTCCCAGCGTCTTCTATTCCCAGTATCCTCTATTCCCAGTGTCTTATATTCCCAGCGTCTTCTATTCCCAGTATCTTCTATTTCTAGTGTATTCTATTTCCAGTGTCCTCTATTCCCAGTATCCTCTATTCCCAGTATCCTCTAGTCCCAGTTTCTTCTATTCCCAGTGTCTTCTATTTCCATTGTATTCTATTCTCTGTATACTCTATTCCCTGTATACTCTATTCCCAGTATCCTCTATTCCCAGTGTCTTCTATTTCCAGTGTCCTCTATTCCCAGTGTCCTCTTTTCCCAGCATCTTTTATTCCCAGTGTCTTCTATTCCCAGTTTTCATGATGTCAGTAGTATTACACAAAATTCTAAGTGTTCTAGTTTTCACAAAAATCAATCTATTTCCTGTCATCTTTTATATGGTGTAATTAATCCGGGGCACTAGGGGTGTTGCGTGTTAATCTAGTGCCCTTTATGAAGGGTACACACTTCCATTCTGAACAGAATCTGTTTTAATTATGTTTATGGTGTTTTTAACTTTACACATTTTTCAGAAGTACCTGTGAATTTCACCCTATATCTAGTGCTGGACCAGGAGGTTTGATTTGAGACACAGCCAAAATATATAGAAGATGAATGAATATTGAGTGAGACTCTTCAGGCTGTTTTCATGGAAGGGCCTGAGGTTTAGTTTTTTTTCTGATAAAGAACCCGAGCTGTGAGAACTGAAACACAGCGTTCTGTATAAACATCTCCACTCAGCTTCCTGCCAAATACTGAATCACACACACACACACACACACACACACACAGAGGATTTGGATTTATTATGTGTGTGTGTGTGTGTGTGTTGTGTGGTGTGTGTGTTTGTTTGTGTGTGTGGTGTGTGTGTGGCGTGTGGTATGTGTGTGTGTGCGTGGTGTGGTGTGTGGTGTGTATATGATGTGTGTGTGGTGTGTGTGTGGTGTGTGTGGTGTGTGTGTGTGTGTGGTGTGTGTGCTCTTCCTCTGTTTCTCTCTCTCCTCTCCCCCCCCCATCTCTCCCTCTCTCTCTCCTCTTCCTGTCTCTCTGAATCCAGTTTTAGCTCCATCATGGTTGGAGGACGGAGCAGCGAGGCCGGAGCACAATCCCCGGTTGTATGCTTTTTGTCCGGTGCGTCTCCGTGGTGTTTTATTTGTTGCCGTGGTGATCGATGTGCTGCTGGGATTTTGATTACGATGCGATTGGATCGGCTCGCACAAATGTAATAATAATAAATGTTCTAGTGTAAAAGTGTTGGAGGAGTCAAAAAGCCGTGGAAGGAAACTCACACCATCCTTCCCTTCTTCTCTTTTCTTACTTTCCTTTATCCATTTCTTTCTTTATTCTTCTTTTCTTCATTTTCTTTCTTTCTTCATGTCTTCTTTTCCTTATGTCCTTTTTCTTCCATCCATTTTTGTCGATATTTTTTTCTCCCTCTTTTTTCTAACACTTTTTTCCTACTTTCTTTCCTTTCCCTGTCCTTTCTTCCTTCCATCCACTCTACATCTTTTCATAATGCACTAATAAGCTTTGGCTCACCAGTGAGAGACAGACAGACAGACAGACAGACAGACAGATGTATAATGGTGTGTCACTGTGTGTTTGTGTGATCGACAGTCTGGTTCTCCTCCACATGAAGAACATTTAATCACAATAATGTCTGAGAGTTGATTTAGACGTTATAAGAAAAGAGCGAGATTTAGTCAGCAGTCAGATCAGATTTACACACACACGCACACACACGCAGATAGACACACACACACCCACACAAACACACACACACACAAACACACACACACACACACACACAGATAGACACACACACCAAACACACACACACACACACACACACACACACACACAAACACACACACACACACACACTACATGTATGCACTGGTAGGAAATACACTTTCCTCTGAAATTGACTGTAAACAATATCAACGCTGTTCAGAGGTCTGATGTTTCTGATCAAATCAGACTGCTGCTGAATTCTGACATCTTCAGGACAGAGGAACAATAATAAAAAATAATAATAATAATAAAAATAGTAATTATTACAAACATAAGTCAATAAAAAAAGTTAAAATATAAACAAAAACAAGAAATAAAGTGAGGAAATGTAAGGTTTCAGCGTAGGACCAAGACGCAGCTCTCCAAGCTCAGAATATTTACCTCATGGTCCGCTTGTGTCCGGGTGTGTTTTATTTTATTCCTCTTACAACACAGAAATTTACCAACAATAACAATTTTCTATTTAGTAAAGAACAATATACATACGTTTTAATTGTTTACAGTTCAGTTTAATGATGTGGAACATTGCTGAGGAAATTAGTTCCTGTTCTCACTTATGTTATAGCAGCTATAAACTACAGTATATCCATATACTACATATACTTTACTGTACGGATATACTGCATCTATATCCATATACTACATATACCTTACTGTACGGATATACTGCATCTATATCCATATACTACATATACCTTACTGTACGGATATACTGCATCTATATCCATATACTACATATACCTTACTGTACGGATATACTGCATCTATATCCATATACTACATATACCTTACTGTACGGATATACTGCATCTATATCCATATACTACATATACCTTACTGTACGGATATACTGCATCTATATCCATATACTACATATACCTTACTGTACGGATATACTGCATCTATATCCATATACTACATATACTTTACTGTACGGATATACTGCATCTATATCCATATACTACATATACCTTACTGTACGGATATACTGCATCTATATCCATATACTACATATACCTTACTGTACGGATATACTGCATCTATATCCATATACTACATATACCTTACTGTACGGATATACTGCATCTATATCCATATACTACATATACTTTACTATAACAGTGAAGAAGTGTAAACTCCTCGGTGCTGAAGAAGTCGGAGAACATTAAAGTTGCAGCTTCACCTCTGTTACACAGCGCTGACACTGGAGACTCCTTCCATACACATTTCACAATTATATAATTTCACCATATCAGCAATAAACCAGATGAAAATGTCCACAGAGAGCTTTTTTATTTAATTTAACTTTAATGCAAATTAAATATTTTATTCAATTTGATTTAAATGTATTCACTTTGTAATTAAATGTAAAGGTCTGTGATGTCTAAGTTCCATGAGATCAGAGTTAATCTCCATATAACACCAACTGACATCTCCAGTGAAATCTCCTCGTAAACACTATGATCATAAACCTAACGTCTTCTCAGTGTGTCTTTATATTATAGAATTATTTATGAAGGAGATATCACTGGCAGGTTTCCCCTTGTGTACTGTGTGTGTGTGCGTGTGTGTGTGCGTGTGTGTGTGTGTGTGATGCGTGTGTGTGTGGTGCGTGTGTGTGTGTGTGGTGTGCGTGTGTGTGGTGTGTGTGTGTGTGTGATGTGTGTGTGTGTGTGGTGTGTGTGTGATGTGTGTGATGTGTGTACTGTGTGTGTCTGTGTGTGTGTGTGTGTGTGTGTGATGTGTATGTGTGTGTGTGGTGTGCGTGGTATGTGTGTGTGATGTGTATGTGTGTGTGTGGTGTGTGTACTGTGTGTGTGTGATGTGTGTGTGTGTGTGTGTGTGTGTGTGATGTGTGTGTGTGTGTGTGTATGTGTGTGGTATGTGATGTGT
>NW_026521046.1:0-133247 GCF_023375685.1 Ictalurus furcatus | reverse complement strand
AGCCAATACCTGGACAGGAAGTAAATCAAAACAAACGAGCCGCGCGTGTCCATATGTCAGAGTCTCGTGCACGCGCGCTCTGCAGCAGTCTTTGCGCTTCGACGCCGCAGCGCCATCCACCGGCGGAAGCGTAACAGATGTAAAAACAGACTTAAAAACATTGAGTCATTTAATACAGGTCAACTGTTTTCTATTATACAAGCAGCGTGTGTGTGTTCTGTTTCATTTTCTTTTCAGGGATAAACATACTGGAGGATTTTTTGTTGATCTGGCACAAAATTAAAAGGAACTAAATTACATTAAAAAGGGGGAACCTTTGGGTACCAAGGTTATAAGTTATAAACTAGGGAACATTGAGAGAGAGAGAGAGAGAGAGAGAGAGAGAGAGAGAGAGAGAGAATTGGCATGTGGTCTGCGCCTCTATAGCACCGCTGTTCTACAGTAAGTAAGTAAGTAGTAAGTGCCGAGGGCGAGACCTGAATGTCGGGCTGCCAGATAGCTTCATTTCAACTATAACTATTAAATGGATGGGAGTGGGGGTGGGGTAAACATTTGACCAACCAAAATCATTTCAAAAGTGAGACATGTAAAAGTCCCTGAGGAACCCAGGGTAACTTCTAAGCAAACAAAGGCCTCTCTCACATTGGCTAATGTTAATGTTCATGAGTTCACCATCAGGAGAACACTGAACAACAATGGAGTGAATTACAGTGTTACAAGGAGAAAGCCACTGCTCTCCAAAAAGAACATTACAGCCCATCTGCAGTTTGCTAATGATTATGTGGAAAAGTCTTTTGGAAAAATGTTTTGTGTGAAAAAATATAACCTTTTGGTTTAAATAAGAAGTGTTATGTTTGGAGAAAGCAAACACTACATTCCAGCATAAGAACCTTACTTATAAGAACCTTTCAATAATTGATGGAACAAGTGAATTCTGAATTATAACAGTGAATTCTAAAGGAAAGTTTCAGGACATCTGTCTGTGAACTGAATCTCAAGAGAAAGTGGGTCATGCAGCAGGCCAACAACCCTAAGCACAAAAAGCACATAAGGGTCCACCAAAGTATGGTTAAAAGAGAATAAAATTCATGTTTCAGAATTTGCCAAGTCAATGTCCTGACCTTAATCCAATAGAAATGTTGTGGAAGGACCGCAAACAAGCAGTTCATGTCAGGAAAATCACCAGCATTCCAGAGCTGAAGCTGTTCTGTACTGAGAAACGAGCTAAAATTCGTACAAGCCGATGTGCAGGACTGATCAACAGTAAAAACAGGGACAATGTTTAGTTTCGGTTATTTCTGACCAAGGGGTTCACACCATATGCTGAAAGCAAAGGTTCACATAGGATCACATCATAGAAAGAAAACATTCTACACACCGTTATACCACCAGCAGCAGTCTGGACTGTTGACACAAGGCAGGTTCATGCTGCTGATGCCAATGTCTGACCCTATCATCTACATGTCACAACAGAAATCAAGATTCATCAAATCAGGCAATGTTTTTCCATGCTTCAACTGTCCAGTTCCAGTGAGTCCACGCCCACTCTAGCCTCAGGTTCCTGTTCTTGGCTCACAGACAGGAGTGGAACCTAATATGGTTGTAGCTTATCCACCTCATTTGGTTAGACGTATTGTATGTTGCAAGAGGGTTTTCTGCTCCCCACACTTGTAAAGAATTATCATTACCATAGCCTTTCTGTCAGCTCGAACCAGTCTGTCCATTCTCCTCTGTCCTCTCTCATCAACAAGGTGTTTGTTTTTCTCCACCATTCTGTGTAAACTCAAGAGATTGCTGTCTGTGAAAATCCCAGATCAGCCTCTAAAATTCTCAAACCAGCTCGTCTGGCACCAACATTCATACCATCATCACTGAGATCACTGAGATTCTGATGTTTGGTGTGAATATTAACTGAAGCTTACTGAAATACTTACCTGTATCTGCATGATTTTATGCATTGCGCAGCTGCCACATGAATTAGTTAAGTTCTTTTTCAAACACATCCTGCAAAGCAAATAAGATCAGCACTCCAGCTGCTTTGAGTAGCCTAATGCAAAATGTATTCAAAATACTATTCTTCCTAAAACAGATCATTAAGAACTCCAAAACACCTGAAACTGGATTCAAGGCACTGTATACAGTGTTACCACCATTTAAATCACCATTTAATTACATATGCTTCAACAGTTAAAATATATAATAAATAAATAAATACAGTATTATTATTATTATTATTATTATTAATAATAATATTAATAATAATAATAATATGTGTAATTTATATAGCTCCTTACTCATAACCAATGTCGCTTTACAATTACAATGTTTCAACAAAACATGGAACATGCGGTAGACTAGATTTGAGAAAAAATATGATTTATAGTTTACAAAGAAATATTAAATTTCTCATCAAAACATGATTTCACTGCTTATGCTAAACTTAATTTACACAAGTTTCTAATTACAAGGTTGAATTATATAAAGTGAGCATGATCAATTCATGTAGTATTAATGTAAATCATTAGTAAAAATGTAAATGTACATTATGAAATCTTGTGGGGATGTTGGCACTGACAGGTACTATAACTATAGTATTTAAATTAACATGATTCAAAGGTGTGTGATAGAATAGCACAGTGTTTTAATAAATTCAATGCTAATGAATATTAGGTGCTATTATTAATTAATATTATCCTGGTGTCTAATATTATTTTTTGAGAACAGTTTCATATTAAAATACAATGAATCTGCACATTTTAACAGTTCAAATGGAGAAGTTATTAATGTTTTGTCACAGTAATGATTCTGTGTCTCACTGCCAAAAATGAAAACCTCTTGACTCTGAAAGTCAATTAAACAATGTTTGAAGGAGAATCTATAATAAATGCATCATCAGATGACTAAAGGGAATGCTGGATGATCCATCACATCAGTTTTAGCCTGACATTTTTGCTTTTGCGTCACACATTTGTACAATAGCTTTTATGAATCAGACATTGATTGATTCATAAATCAATTATCTCGCTGGATAAAACCTATACCTATATTATATATGTATATATTTATGTATGTATAAAATGTAAATGGAAGGTTTTTGCTTCATGTTTTTTTAAACTTTGCTGAGGACTGTAGTTTGAGTCAAACTTATTTGCATTTGAAGAACATTTGCCTTTTAAATAAAATAAATAATCATTTAGTGATACACCAAGTGGACAGCTCAGAGTTTAAAGGGTCAAAGAGAGGACTTTCTGATCTATGTCGAAGAAGGTAAGAAATCTCTCTAAACTGTGCCTTTATTTTGGCACAATGAATGATATATTTGTTATATGATGCACTTCATATAATTTGATGTGCACAGTTAAAGTCTGATTATTAAGTGGTGAATGGTACATTGCTTCCTCAATTGGCTATTTTCTTTTTAATCCTTGAGTGCTCTTATAAATTGTCTAAAGTTGGTATCTTTCTAGTTAAGCAGAAAATGGAGAATTCACAGAGGCCCATGCTTTTTCTGTTACTTGAAACTCTGATTTCAAGTATTTTAAAAAATCTCGTTTTACAGTACACTATGATTGATTTAATATCACTTGTAAATTGTCATAATTTAAAAAGACAATACCTTTTATAGATTAAAAACACAACCTATCAAATGTTCCTATAATGTATATATTTTTTGCGCAGGGATATGCATTTTCTCACTGCAGTCGATTCTGGCCCATCAGCAAGGTAAGAATACAGTATAGTAGAATACAGAAATACACACACACACACACACACACACACACAAATGTCTGAGACCACACTGAAAATCTGGATTTTTTTTCTCTTTTACATTTTGAAATAAATAGGTTTTAGAATTTTTTAATATTTAAAACAAAGAAAGTAAATGTTTAATATTTTGGATATTTAATTTTTAAAATTCTGCAACTGTAAACATTAAGAAACTCTGAATCTCTTGTAAATATTTTAAAGATTCTACTTTTTTTTTTTTTTACTGAAGTTGTAGTCAATAATACAATTTCGAATGAAAATTCTAAAATTAAATAAAAAAAAAAAAAGTAAAATAGAAACATTTTCCACTAGTGCTCTCAGACTTTTGGCCCCGACTGTGTGTGTGTGTGTGTGTGTGTGTGTGTGTGTGTGCGTGCGTGTGCATGTGTGTGTGTGTCTGTGTGTATGTAAACAAACTATTAATGAAAATAAAATTTTGTGTAAGATAAATGAATGAATAAATATGTTCTCTTCTCCCCTCCAGTCGATGTGGCCTTAGGAGGAATAGCAATACAATCTTCTTTACACTAACAATTATCCTGCTTACTTTGCTATTGATGACAACAAAGCATCTAACATGAATTTCAACTCATGTACTGCTACAAATCCTCAGTATAACCCATGGTGGAGGGTGGATTGTTGGCGGTGTATGATATTAGCAGTGTAATCGTCACTAACAGAGGCAACTGCTGTTCAGAACAGATAAATGGTGCTGAGATTCACATTAGCAGCTCCTTGGTCAACAACAAACCCAGGTGAAATATAAAAAAAATAATGTATATAAAAATATCAGCCTAAATGAGTAAGAGTTTATTTAGAGAATTTTATTAACATTTTAAAAAGCTTGCTGAATACAAGCCTTTGCAATTTGGTAACAAATATTTGTATATATTTACAACTCTAATAAGGCATTACAACATTCCAGTAAAACTGTTCTTTATGTAATATATATAATTATAAAGCACTTTAAGACTTAATAAATAGATTGTGAAATATTTTAAATGACATTAATTAATGCTTAAATAGTCACTCATAAGTTTACTGTAGTATTGCTCATTTAGTATTGTACACTTTATTTTACTGAAGTATAACTCAGCAACATTTAAACAAACTTATTACAGAAAATCTACGTAAAATATATTACTGCAGATCTTTATCTGATTGGCAAGGATATTTTTAATTGTATAAATTGTGTAATTCTGACATAAATTGACAAGGAATGAATTACTACTTACTGAAAGTAGTTCTGGCTACATGCCAAATTGCAGGTTTAAATGAATGCTCTCACTGTAACACGTTAGTCCTATAATTAAAACTTATACAAGGACATGGATGGATATTAGAATACTGCAGTATGTCTCTCTCTCTCTCTCTCTCTCTCTCTCTCTCTCTGTGTATGTGTGTGTGTGTGTGTGTGTGTGTGTGTGTGCTATACAGTAACTACATAGTAACTTAACTACATAATAAATTTTCTCATCTTCCCTCCAGACAATGGGGAATCCGTCTATTTCTTAGAAGGAATAGTGATACAGTGCCCTGCGATGGACTGGCACCCTGTCCAGGGTGTACCCCACCTTGTGCCTGATGCTCCCTGGGATAGGCTCTAGGTTCCCCGTGACCCTGAAAAGGAGTAAGCGGTTGAAGATGGATGGATGGATGAATAGTGACACAGTATGAATCACAGAAGGGTTTAATTAGGAAGGTTTTTATTTCATTTTATTTTCCTTTCATGGGAAATTCTTTAGAATGGAGGGCTGCATTTTTCTTATTAACTTTGGGGGAGAGAAAAAATAGAGGGTGGTGCATGAATGACTGTCTATAGCTGCTATAATGTAAGGGATAAGAGGAACTAACTTGTCTCACAGGTGTTCTGTAACATTAAACATGACTATAAACTGAGAAAAAGTATGATGTGTCATTCTTTAATAAAATAAGAAATTCTTCTGCACCCTCTGGTATGAAAATAATCAACTTCAGGGTGGTGACAGATTTATTAAACATTATTAACTTTGGATTTAACTTAATATGTAAAACTAAATACAGTTCCCCTCATTTCTCTCTCTCTCTCTCTCTCTCTCTCTCTCTCTCTCTCTGTGTGTGTGTGTGTGTGTGTGTGTGCGCGCATGCGTGAGTACAGTGGAGTGAGTGAAGCGTGTTGGTGAGAGCGTGCGTGGAAGACTGAGGTTTTTTTCACTTTCTTTCTCTTATTTTCCCCTTCGACAGTATCTCACAAAAGTGAGTACACCCCTCACATTTTTGTAAATATTTGATTATATCTTTTCATGTGACAACACTAAAGAAATGACACTTTGCTACAATGTAAAGTAGTGAGTGTACAGCTTGTGTAACAGTGTAAATTTGCTGTCCCCTCAAAATAACTCGACACACAGCCATTAATGTCTAAACCACTGGCAACAAAAGTGATTACACCCCTAAGTGAAAATGTCCAAATTTGGCCCAATTAGCCATTTTCCCTCCCCGGTATCATGTGACTTGTTAGTGTTACAAGGTCTCAGGTGTGAATGGGGAGCAGGTGTGTTAAATTTGGTGTCATCGCTCTCACACTCCCTCATACTGGTCACTGGAAGTTCAACATGGCACCGCATGGCAAAGAACTCTCTGAGGATCTGAAAAAAGAATTGTTGCTCTACATAAAGATGGCCTAGGCTATAAGAAGATTGCTACTACGAGAAATAAGCTCATAGCAACACTGATGAAATACACATACAGTACAAAAAAAACCACACACACAAATAGAGAATGTGTTTAGCATTTTTTTTTTTTTACATCTGCACACAATTATTAGTTTAGCAGCTTTTTTAGAATAAAAAAAGTCATGTATAAGTCTATATAATGAGTCTTTATTGGTCACATATACAGTAGAGTACAGTGAAATTGTTTTCTTCACATACTCCCACATGTCAGGAGGCTGGGGTCAGAGTGCAGGGTCATGATATGGCACCCCAGGAGCAGAGAGGGATAAGGACCTTGCTCAATGGGCAGCTTGACAGTGCTGGGGATTGAACCCCCAACCTACTGATCAGTAAGCAAGAGCATTAACCGCTAAGCCACCACTGCCCCAGTGTATGGGAGTGAGAGGGGTATGGGGTGAGAGATGTGATAGAGAGAGAGAGAGCGAGTGAGAGTGAGTGAGTGAGAGTGTGTGTGTGTGTGTTTTCATAGCATCTACTACTTCTTACCCCACTGTTTTCTAACTACTACAAATATAGACTTCTGAACACCGCCAATAAAAGCTTAATAACAGAATACTGCAATTTTTGGGAAATTGCCGTTCCCGAGTTTGGCCACACGAGGGCAGTCATGTCCCATCCGGCACAACACACGACGCCGCCTAAAACAGAAGGTAGGTTGTAGGTATTGTACTACTACTACTGATTCTAGTAATGACGTCAATCGAAGTAATTAAATACGTAATGAAAGGTGTTGTCTATATAGCTGACCTAATTTTCCTACACAGTGAGTTAAAGGCGCACAACTATCAGAATCCCAGTTCATAATTGTGTTTGATTGGCCAAGTAGAATAAAGTGTCCGACTCTTTTTGAGCTTATTGGACATTACACATTGCTGTAACTATCTCATTGGCACTACTTAATTGCTCATAGTTTATTTGACGAATGCAACTGCTGCGACATATTTTGCCAATCTTAAACTCAGCTGTCATTCTGGAGGTGCAGTTTTGGTTGATGCATGACATTTAGGTTCAAACACAGTGCGTATGGGAAAAGAGAAGGCCAGTGATTAGACAGTGTGAAGGCTGACTTTGTATTCCTACTTGTGTGTGATGTTTGTTATGTTAGTTTCTCTTGCACAACTGTCGAAGTGCATATGCTTTCCTTGTGAGTGACACTTGTTAAGAATGAGATGAGGGTTTGAGACAATGTAGCTAATTTCGACCTTCGAGAGTCCATTATATCGTGCATTTGCGAGAGCTGATAAAGCAAGGCCTGAGAGTTGTGTTTGCATTCCTTTCTGTGGTGCTTGTAAGTTAGTGAAGTACTTGTGTGGTAGAATGTGGACTGGCTTCAAAGTGAACACAGACATTGGTGCTGATCTGCTGAATGCTGGGCCTACTAATAAAGGCTTGTGCTGCTATGTGTGACCTGTAGTTGCAGTGGACGTAGGACTGTAGTATATACGGGCCTCGAGTCCAAGGACGTGCTCAAAAGGAACGTCTTGTGTTTGAAACAGTAATGTCAATGTTGTACAAACACAGACAGCTTTTTCTAACCTCCTTACGCTGATGAGTGTTTTGGCTGTATGCTTTACTATGTATGTTTTACCCAAAGTTCCTGACTATTGTGTTGTACTACTACTACTACTACTACCACTGCTACTAATGGAACCAAAACATTAGTACCGATAATACTAATAATGTTTTGTATCTGTGTGTGTTTTTAGAGAGAGAGAGAGAATGGGGAAGAAGAAGACGTTTGCAGGTGAAAAGCAGTGCCTAGTGATTGTTTTCGAAAAAGAGAGCTATTGTGTGACCGTTGGTGTAAGGCCCGCCTCCTCGCCTGTTCTCAACTAGGTCCTGTCGAGTGTGGATAAATAGGTGGGCGCTGCGCGAGAAGTTTTATTGAGTGGTTTGACTTTGAGAGCAGCGTTATGTCTGGCAGAGGTAAGGGTGGTAAAGGACTCGGCAAAGGAGGCGCTAAGCGTCACCGCAAAGTGCTTCGCGATAACATCCAGGGGATCACCAAGCCAGCTATTCGCCGTCTGGCTCGCCGTGGTGGTGTAAAGCGTATTTCTGGTCTGATCTATGAAGAGACTCGCGGCGTGCTGAAGGTGTTTCTGGAGAACGTGATCCGTGACGCCGTCACCTACACCGAGCATGCCAAGAGAAAGACTGTGACCGCCATGGATGTGGTGTACGCCCTGAAACGCCAGGGACGCACTCTGTACGGCTTCGGCGGTTAAACGCTCTAACACCGAACGATGCAAACACAATGGCTCTTTTAAGAGCCACCCACATGTCTAGAAAAAGAGCTGTTCCGTGTGGGAAAAAAGGCTTTTTCTTTCGTGAAGCATAAGGCATTAAACGTTGTACAGAAGTAGCGTAAGTGATAGCTCTATTTGTATTTTTTGTAATAAACCACATATATGCACAGTATTCAATATTATAAACTGATTAAAACGATTTAAAAAATGATTTTAGTAGAAACTTACTTCTATATTTCTCTCTTTCTCATACACACGCATACATGCATATATAATATAAAACGATTTTTTCCCAAGCCAATTGTTTTTTCATAGTGCACGTTGTTCTGAAAGTACAAGGGCGGGAAGGGAAGCAAAGCGTAGCGGAGCAGGAGGGGGGAGGGAGGAGGCATGGAGGCATGGAGGCATGGAGGGAGGAGGCATGGAGGCATGGAGGGAGGGAGGAAGCAGAATGCAGTAGGAGGCGCCATGCAGGGGGAGGTATCGAATTTTGGCCAATCAAAAAATGGTATCTTGTCTGGGCGTCATTAGCATGTGGGTCTGTAAATAGAGCGGGTGCGAGGCGGGCGCCAGTCATTTTCTGTTCGTTTACTCGAGAAGCAGCATCATGCCCGATCCAGCCAAGACCGCGCCCAAGAAGGGATCAAAGAAAGCCGTGACCAAGACGGCAGGTAAAGGAGGCAAGAAGCGCAGAAAGTCCCGGAAGGAAAGCTACGCCATCTACGTGTACAAGGTCCTGAAGCAGGTGCACCCTGACACCGGAATCTCATCCAAGGCCATGGGCATCATGAACTCCTTCGTGAATGATATTTTTGAGCGCATCGCCGGTGAGTCTTCTCGTCTGGCTCACTACAACAAGCGCTCCACCATCACCTCCAGGGAGATCCAGACCGCCGTGCGCCTGTTGCTTCCCGGCGAGCTGGCCAAGCACGCCGTGTCCGAGGGCACAAAGGCCGTCACCAAGTACACCAGCTCCAAGTAAAGCGCGTTACCGCCGTCTTCATCAACCCAACGGCTCTTTTAAGAGCCACCCACTTTTCATACGAAGAGCAAGCTCCTCTTTTTCGCTTTTCCTCTCACGCTGTGTGTGTGTGTGTGTGTGAGAGAGACAGAGAGTGATCGAGGGGGACTTCTGAAGCGCTGCACTCCTGTGGATGTTCAGGCTTTTGGGTAATCATAGCAGTCTGCTAAATGCAGAGATGAGTATATTTAAACAGGGTTGTAGCACGGTTTCGGGGGTTGTATAATCTGAGCAATGCAAAATGGGGCTTTAGCAGCACAAAGTTATTCGTATTAAGATTGTAGCAAGAGGAAATAACTGAAAATGGTAGCACATAATCATTATTAATTAGAGGTGCCCAAACTTTTTCCTAGGAAGGGCCAAAAATCAAACTTGATTGAGGGCCGTGGGCCGAAAGTAAATGTTGGATTATACCAAACTGTATTATATTAAAATTAAAGTTGCCATTTATGATTTCATAATATTTACAAATAAATAGAAAACATTAGTCTGTATCTGCTTCACTAATGCAGTTTTATTTTCAGAGTTTTATAGTTCAATGAAACTTATAGTATAATGAAAACAGAAACAATCCCATTTATAATACATGTTCAATGCCTAATACAACTATTCAAGCTATAAGCAATACAGCCACATGCCTACAATATCAGTGACCTCTAATGTGACACATGAAGCTGGTCTTTATTTTTCAAAAATTTTTCCAAATTGGGATGCAGCTGACTTATTGTCAAAGTCAGGACATTATGTAGGTGAGAGTCAGTTTGCATCTCAGTTTACACTTGTTTAAGTTCATCAGACTGAAAGTCTGTTCACAGTGGTAGGTACTGCCAAACAGAGACAGCATCACTTGTGCCTGTTTGCACATCTTTGGGTACCTGTTTGCTGGGACACATTTGTCGAAGTCTTTCCAGGAAAAGGACCTGAACTTGTGTTTGAGTTCTGCATCAGGGTTTGGCTATCTCTGTTCTAACTGTTGTAGTAGCACGTAGTCATTCGAACTAATGTTCAAGAAGCACATAATCATTCTAAATACTGTCATTCGAACTAATGTGACATTAGCACAAAGTCATTCAAAGGAATGTTCTAGTAGCCCATAGACACTGAAAAGAATGTTCTAGCAGCATGGAATACAACACACACACACACACAAGGCTATAGCGGAGCCTATAGTCACGCGCGCTGTGCTTTACACGGCCCCCAACGCGCTCTGCTTCAAATACTACACACACCCCTCGACAGCTCGACAGAACCCCAAAGACGTCAGGCTCGTTCACAAGGCTCCTCTTCAACTCGGCCCAGAACGCATACGACGGCCGTGCCTGCTTTTCGCCCGTTTTTACACACCACATCGCACCAAATGCGCAGCCCGCCGGCTTGAGCACAACGCGCGCCGCGCCTTTTCATGTCCGCTGCGCGAGACTGTTGCTCTCTAGCCGGCCAGGCCGGGCCACGGGAGAAACGAGAAAGCCCGTCCTCGCTCAGCGTGTGCTTCAACGTTTTGAATCTCGTCTTCCGAGTCGGATTTTCGCCGAGAAATGCCATGAGAAAACACAGCTGAGCGCGCGCCGCGTCCGTGCATTCATTCAGCGGCGCCCGAGTTGAGTCTACAACGCTCTCATACCTGTTTTTAAGACCAGCCCCCCGGCCGCGGGGAGGGAGGATCCTGTGTTACACACTAACGTACAGTGTACGACTCGTGTATTCTACGTAGTTCCAAGAGAGATGGCAGAAGTCGCACCCGCTCCCGCCGCCGCGCCGGCCAAAGCGCCCAAGAAGAAAGCAGCTTCGAGAGCAAAAAAAGCCGGCCCTAGCGTCGGCGAGCTGATCGTCAAAGCCGTTTCCTCGTCTAAGGAGAGGAGCGGCGTGTCTCTCGCTGCTCTGAAGAAAGCGCTGGCTGCCGGCGGATATGATGTGGAGAAGAACAACTCCCGCGTCAAGATCGCCGTTAAGGGTCTCGTGACTAAAGGCACTCTGGTGCAGACCAAAGGGACCGGCGCGTCTGGCTCTTTCAAGCTGAACAAGAAGCAGACCGAAGCCAAGAAGCCCGTGAAGAAAGCCGCGCCCAAAGCGAAAAAGCCCGCCGCCACTAAGAAGCCCAAGAAGGTAGCAGCCAAGAAACCCGCCGCCGCGGCCAAAAAGTCTCCTAAGAAGGCGAAGAAGCCTACAGCCGCCGCAAAGAAAGCCACCAAGAGCCCGAAGAAGGCGAAAAAGCCCGCGACCCCTAAAAAGGCAGCCAAGAGCCCCAAGAAAGCGAAAGCTGTCAAGCCCAAGACCGCAAAGCCTAAAGCGGCAAAGGCGAAGAAGAAGGCAGCACCCAAAAAGAAGTAAAGACGTTTGTGTCTTTCATGCTTTTGTTCCTTAAACGGCTCTTTTAAGAGCCACCCATATTTTCCTTTAAAGAGCAACATTTTCAGTCAAGCTTTATGGAATCAAAGCAATACACGTTAGAAACATACAATAGTATGGATACACATATCTGCTACATATGTATACATAACCACACGCTGATGCTGATTTTAGTACAGTAGAATAGAATCCTGATCGTGATTCCTAAACGTCAATCCTGATCTCCAAAACGATCACAGAATATGTAGGATAACATATTGATACATAATAAATCAATGTTAATGATAAGAATAAATAAATTCAGTATATAGTTGTTACTTTGTGCTTTTGTATGAATATTCCCTTCTGACTGTTTTCATTCGCGCGCTCTCTCTCTCTCTCTCACACGCACAAACAGGGGTGACGCTGGAATTCGACGGCCTGTTTGTGATTGGCTAATGTGCCACTGCGTTCTTAGCGAATAAGAGAGTGGCCGTTTTGTCTATATCACGGAGAGCTCGGAGAGTAACGTTCATTTCGGAGTTGTTGTTAGAACAGATCTGAGCATCAAGATGAGTGGCAGAGGAAAAACCGGCGGAAAGGCTAGAGCTAAGGCCAAGACTCGTTCATCCAGGGCTGGACTTCAGTTCCCCGTGGGACGTGTGCACAGGCTTCTGCGTAAAGGTAACTATGCCGAGCGTGTCGGTGCCGGCGCTCCGGTCTATCTGGCCGCAGTGTTGGAGTATCTGACCGCTGAGATCCTGGAGTTGGCCGGTAACGCCGCTCGTGACAATAAGAAGACCCGTATCATTCCCCGCCACTTGCAGCTCGCCGTGCGTAACGACGAGGAGCTGAACAAACTGCTCGGCGGAGTGACCATCGCTCAGGGTGGTGTGCTACCGAACATTCAAGCTGTGCTTCTGCCTAAAAAGACCGAGAAGGCCGTCAAGACCAAGTAAACTCGTCCACTGCTGCTCTGTCAGCCCCCAAAGGCTCTTTTAAGAGCCACCATCTCTGCTTCAAAAGTGCAATTTTACACCCGTTTTTCTACTGAAAGTGTGTACTAGAAAGTCAGCACGTTTGAAATGAAAACACAAGCGTTATACTTTGCTAATAATTATGTAATTAACGTTAAGTAACAGTAGTAATAATAATAATAATAATAATAGTGGTAGTTAGCCTGTTGCTTAAACGAAATCCAAGGGGTGAAAATACACTTCTAAGACAGCATATTTATAAATAAAAAAGGACTTGATAATTTTCTAGTCATGATTTGATACCATATTTAAGTAATGACTATAAGAACAATAACAGATAGCGTGCTGGTTAAATGAAGTCTGAGGAGTGAAAATGGTTTGTGACGGCGTTGTGTGTTCCTAATGAACAAAGCATTTGTGTTAGAGAGAGCGCCAATAGAATAGAATTCTGGAGGGCGTCTTGTGTTTCGAACGGGGGCAGAGAAGACGGCCCAATAGTCAACAGATGACGTAAAACGTTCTATCGAATAGCAGACGAGCGCGTTCGAGACGCCCAATCAGCGCAGGGCGGCGTTATGGCTTAAAAAGGCCGCGTTCGAGCGCGCCGTTTATTCTGTTTTTCTATCCGTGAAGTGCAGAGCTCGACGCTATGGCAAGAACTAAGCAGACCGCCCGTAAGTCCACCGGTGGCAAAGCGCCAAGGAAGCAGCTCGCCACTAAGGCTGCCCGCAAGAGCGCGCCGGCTACCGGCGGCGTGAAGAAGCCTCACCGTTACAGGCCTGGCACCGTGGCTCTGAGGGAGATCCGCCGTTATCAGAAGTCTACTGAACTGCTCATCCGCAAGCTGCCCTTCCAGCGCCTGGTGAGAGAAATCGCTCAGGACTTCAAGACCGACTTGCGTTTCCAGAGCTCGGCCGTCATGGCCCTGCAGGAGGCGAGCGAGGCATACCTGGTCGGTCTGTTCGAGGACACCAACTTGTGCGCTATCCACGCCAAGAGAGTGACTATCATGCCCAAGGATATTCAGCTGGCCCGCCGTATTCGCGGAGAACGCGCTTAAACCACAACTCCGTCTAATAAACACAAAGGCTCTTTTAAGAGCCACTTCATCGTCTCAGAAAACAGCAAATTTTTTTTCTTGGGCAGTTTAAGTATTAGAACGTGGTACAGAGAGAGAAAGAACAGTAATAATAATGTGTGTGTATATATGTATTTATATATATTTATGTGTGTGTGAAAATGAAGTACACGGCTTTCTATTTCTATCAACATTAGAAAAAGATTGGTTATTTATTTTGCATTTTCATGATAAATATAGTCCTATGAGTATTACATAATGTTTGTTTTTATAGATGAGCCGTTAATTGTGGTTATGTCCGAACAATACAATGCACAGTAATGAGCTGTGTCTGTAAAATAGCCCAAACCTACCTTCTGTTTCGGGCGGCGTTGTGCTGGATGGAGCTTGACTGCCCCCGTGTGTCCAAACTCGGGAACGGCAATTTTCTAGAAGCGGATTTCTGGGCAAGAACTATTACATCATACATACATTTCATCCATCATCCCTTTTGTCCCGTCCATGATAATTGTTTTTGTAATTTAATAATTGTAGACATGACCTTATATTTGAAATCTTCTTCCCTATTTGTGGATATTCTCTCTCTCTCTCTCTTTCTCTCTGTGTGTGTGTATATATATATATATATATATATATATATATATATATATATATATATATATATATGTGCACTGTATGAAATATTATTTAATGTGTTTGTTTAAAACGAGTTAGAAGACGGTTTTAGTAGAAACATACTTCTATATTTCTCTCTCTCTCATACACACACATTATATATATATATATATATATATATATATATATATATATATATATATATATATATAGTATCTCACAAAAGTGAGTACACCCCTCGCATTTTTGGAAATATTTGATTATATCTTTTCATGTGACGACACTGAAGAAATGACACTTTGCTACAGTGTAAAGTAGTGAGTGTACAGCTTGTGAGCTCTTTGAATAACTGTTCTTTTATTACTGTGACACTGTCTAAATGTACATTTTGGACTCTCAAAAAGATGGCACCCATTCACGTGCATTCTATTGACTTACAGAACTCGAATTTCCTTTGAAAATTCTTTGTGTTCGGATGAAGAAAGAAAGTCACATAAGAACTTTCTTTTTTGGTTGAAATATTCCTTTGATGAAGTTGTCCTGTTGCAGTAATACATAAAGAATGATACGAACTGGCTTTATTTTGCACATATTGAATTAAGAAGGTTTGTTGTGTTTCCTAGTTATGATTATAGCACATTTTTCATCACAATGTCTGAATGTGTCATGGACCACATTTCAGGGATTTCGTCATTGCACATCGTAATTGGTGTATTTTGTATTTTTAATCTAGTTTTTATCGTTGCTGGGTTTTTTTTTTCTAGTCATCCACCAGTATTGAAGGCCATCTCAGTGCCAGGGAGGGCCTCCAGCCGTCTCTACTGGCATTAGGAAGGATCAAGGGCAGGATTGACAAATTCTACGTGGTAGTGGATAAGCACCTCATCCCTTGCACAGGAACCAGCTCCTTGAGTGCTATAGATGAACTCTTCAAAGTCCACTATGTGTTCAACCTGTCATATGAGGAAGCCCTTGTCAACATCTTTACCTTCCTGCAGACTACGATCTACAACATTGATGTTGGTCTTACCAGTGAGTCTCCCAGAGTAAAGGAATTGCGTGCAAAGCTTTTGAACTAGGTTAAATGTTAGTGTATCTGTTGTCAAAGTCTGCATGCAAAGCCACGAGAGTCACGCACAGTTTCTATCCTTCGTTAAAGTTTAAGTTATTATGTGCGCAGCGTGGCTGTAGCAGTATGTGACTTGGGTGAACTTGTAAAAGCCCGGAGTTTGAAGTTCTACATGCCTTTTGATCTACAGGCTCCAAATGGGTCAGATGAATATATTCACTATGAGGTGAATATATTGCACCTCAATTCATGCTGGTTTGTTACATCTAAGATACTGTGTTGAAAATAAAAGTTCAACCTTATACAGCAACTGATGTGTTAGCTGTTCTTTTATTGACGAGTACACACATTTTAAAGGTCTGCATTTTTAGGCAGACAGGGTGTAGATCACATTTAATTACACTAGTGTTGAAAATAACTCCATTAGGTTGAGCTATTGACACATTTACTGTAGATTCAACACTTTCTTAGTGTAAATGGAGCCTGTGAGGAGTAAAAAAACTACACCAATTGTGCTAACAGTGAACACTTACAGTGCTTGTTCAACACTATGAGAGTGTAGAAAAAAAAACAATACTGAAAGTGTAAATTGAACTCTATTTAGTGTGGACCTATATAAACTCTTGATAAGTGTTAATTTTAACACTGTGAGTGTAAAAATAACACTTTAAAATTTGCTGTGTACAATCAGAAATGATTGGGAAAAGGGTAAAGGTGGAGGGGTAGCAACTTTTGTAAGAAATGATGTGAGATATAATCTAATCAATAAAGGGAAAGAACACGAATCTGTGGTGGTCAAAATACGGACAGGAAAAGACAGTATAACGATATTCAACTTTTACAATCCCCGTAATAGACAGAGCACCGATACACCAAATGCAGTATGTGGGTTGACGTGAGGGAAATTAGTACGGTGTGGGGATTTTAACACACACACACACATAGCACAATACAGGGGAGTAAGAATACAGATATAAATGAATCAGTGATCGAGGAATTTACAGACGATAAAAATTTGGTATGTGTTAATGACGGGAAGGACACGTGGTATTGTAGTTCACATAATGCAGAAAGCGCTATCGATCTGACAATAACGTCAACTGAAATTGCAGGAATCAACACACGGGAGGGTTTAGACCATTCGACAGTAGGTAGCGAGAACGCCAAGGTGGAAGTTAGAGAAAGCCGACCAGCAGATGTTCCAAACGTAGAGCGAAATGAAACGTGTGGGATTAGCGAATAAGGATATAACAGACGTCGAAGAAACGAACGGAAAAGTGACCACGGCCATTATACGACCAGATGAAGAAACAATGCCAAAAAAGATAGGAAGTAAACGAAGAAAGAGCGTGCCACGGTGGGATGAGAGCTGTACTGTAGCAAATAAAAAGAGAAATAAAGCTTTTAGGAAACTCGAAGCTCACCGTACACTGGAAACTTTGATTAACTATAA
This sequence comes from Ictalurus furcatus, assembly GCF_023375685.1. Classification (NCBI taxonomy): domain Eukaryota; kingdom Metazoa; phylum Chordata; class Actinopteri; order Siluriformes; family Ictaluridae; genus Ictalurus; species Ictalurus furcatus. The sequence continues at coordinate 115,981 of NW_026521046.1, read as the reverse complement.
AATGGCGCAAGCAGTAGGTAAGAAAACAATCAGATCAACCAAACGTGTATATTGGAGACAATTCTGCAATAAAATTGGAAGAGAAACCCAGCTATCAGACATATGGAGAACAATTAGGAAAATGAGTGGAATAAGAAACAGTGTGTAAATACCAGTGTTAAATAGCAACAATAAAAATACAATTAGCAATGCAGAAAAAAACAGAACTTTTGGTAAAAACTTTTGTGAAGATCCACAGTACTGAAAACCTATCCTCAACAGCCAAGCAGTGTAGAGATCAGACACTTGCCCAAAATCCAGGGATAGTAGAAAGAAGGACTTGCCATTTACTCTATTTGAGTTCAAAAGAGTTATATCAAACGCACGGCAAATGACATCAGGGAAATACAGTACATGCTATAGCATTTTAGGCCACATGAGAGACATCACGCTTGATGTATTATTAAGACTGTTCAATATGGTATGGAATACAGGAAAAATCCCACTAACACGGAAACGGTTCCAATACTCAAACCCGGCAAATACAGTCAGATCCGTCAAGTTACAGACCCACATTGTTAACGTCACAGGGAAAACTACAGAGAGGATGATAACAGATAGATTAGATCACTATATAGAAAGTAAACTTCTTCTCTCACCGTATCAGTCAGGATTTCGTAAAGGGAGGGGGAGAATGGTAGAATCCATTTTATGCCTAGAGCCAGAAGTTAGGAAAGCTCGAACTAACAAAGAAAGTGTCATCTCTGTATTTTTCAATGTCGAAAAGATGTACGATACCCTTGGGAAGGATGGACTTCTTATTAAACTTGACGAATTAGGAATAAACGGAAAGATATATATAATTGGGTATTAGACTTCCTGAACAGAAGGCCAATAGAAGTTAGAGTAGGTGCAGAGTACTCAAATAGATATGCAGCGGAAAATTTTACCCCACAAGGCAGTGTATGTAGCCCAATACTGTTTAATATTATGATTAAAGACATTTGATCAGGTCGGAGAAAATATAGGTAAGTCGCTTTATGTAGCTGACGAGGTTAGGGGTCTACATATAGAATATGTAAGAAAGAAAATGCAACACGCAATAGGGAAAGTAGAACAGTGGGCAAATGAATAGGGTTTTAAACTATCAATTTCAAAATCACAAGGTATATGTTTTTCTAAACGTCATAAAACAGCACCACTGAAACTGTACAGGCAAGATCTTGAACAGGTCAAGGCTGTGAGATTTTTAGGAGAGCTTTTTGATGAGAAGTTTACCTGGTGTCAGCATATTGATAAAATTAAGAACAAATGTAAAAAGATGAATAATGTTCTGAGACCGGGGAGCAAGTAGGGCATCGCTCATAAATATCTATCAGGCTCTTACAAGAGTTGTCTTTGATTACGGTCGCCTAATGTATCTTAAAAATCTTAAAAAGCTTGACGTGGAACAGGCGCAAGAACTCTGGATCTGTACTAGAAGATTTAAATCATCACCAGTGACTGCGTTACAGGTCGAGACAGGAGAGATGCTGTGATTTATATTGGATAAATCTATGAGGGCATAGCAGGGTGTACCCCAAGAATGCTCAGAGTTTTATAGGACTAACTTCTTTAAGAGTTTGGGATGGGTAAGAAATGTAAAGGCACAAAATGCAGGCCTCAGCCAGCTACAAGAAAGCCCCATTGAGGTGAACTGTACCACCCTGGAAATTCATAAAACCATCTGTAGATACAAGATTACAACAAATATTAAAAGAGGAATCTAAAATAGCACCACAGTGGATAATACTTCAAAAATATATGGACCATTATCAGGATAAATGACTTGTATATACAGATGGCTCAAGACTGGCCACACCGGTGTGGCTTTGTTCATTCCTCGTGAAGTAGCAGTCAAAAAAAGAGCGACCGATCATTTATCAGTGTACACCGTAGAACTATCAGGAGTCCTATTGTCACTGCAGCGGTCGGAAAAAAATAATCAGAACTAAGATGTCGCTATAGCTTCTGACAGTCTATCTGCACTATCAAATATACAGTCTGGGAAAGCATCATGTAGACAAGACATTGGTTAACAAATATTTTATCTGCTTCTCATACTCCATGGTAGGGAGCTGAATGTTTCCTTCTTTTGGGTTCCTGCACATGTAGGGGTGGAAGAAAATGAAACCGTGGATGTACTGGCAAAAAGATCGATAAAGCATGAAACAGTTGATATACAAGTACCATTAAGTAGAGCAGATGTTAAAACCATTATAAAGGGACACATAAAATACGGCAGGAATACCGGGACATATGTATGAGGCAAGGCAGGAACCCAAAGGAAGAGATGATAATTATGTGTCTTAGAATAGTTCATGCTGGCTTAAATCTAACATTACACAGAATAGGAAAACACCCCACTGGACTCTGCACACACTGCAATACACAAGAGACGGTAAAACACATTCTGTTAGACTGCAAAAGATATCAGGAGGAGAGAACTGAGCTAGAGATGTGAATTGGAATGCAAAACATGACACTAAAGAACTTGCTGGGGAAAAAACATCTGGGAAAATGCACTGTCCCCTAATAAACTATCTAAAAAATACTGGGATAAGTGAAAGACTATAGTAATTTAGTATGAACATCTAGTATTCAGGAACTCAGGACTCAGAACTCAGGTGCAGGTTTTCATTCTGACCAAGCAGAAGCCACACCCGAGTCTATTGAAAGTCAAGATCGACTGATTAAACAGGTGGAGTCGGGTGTGACTCCTGCTCAGTTTGTGGATTAGATCGGACAAAACCGATTGAGCTTAGGCTAGCAAATCAGTCTTAATGAAGTTTTCATAAGGTTCAAGCCTTAATGAACTACCAGCACAATAGTTAAAATCAGATATTGGGGGAAAATTATTAGTTCTCAAAGCATATAGTTAAAAGAAATAAAAGCAAAGGCTCAAAACTGTTTGTCCAAAAAAAGTTTGTTGCATCACAAATTCAGTAGTTTGGAGAAAATGGGAGAGCTTGTGGGAGATACTGCCAATGTTTGTAGGCATTAGAAAAAAGCAACATAAGTGCAGGAGTCAAACCCCCATTTCATAAGAACAAGCTAAAATCCCACACATTAATCATATAGACAAAATTTTAGCTTCAGAGTAAAGAGGATAAAGCAGTTTCAAAGGAGAAGTTTACACAACAGTCACATTCATAGAGAAACAAGTTATTCTTCGACTGGAGCAAACTTTGCATGGTAGCTATCCTTCATTAACACGGCTAGCATGCTAGAAATCACGTGCTCACTTTCATTCAAACTGAAAGTATATGAATAGATGGTGAAGAGTAAATAAATTTAAAGTCTAGATGAAACGAACAAATGTTGAATAAAAGTTGACTAGGTGGGTGGGAAACAGTCAGTAGGAAAGTAGGAAGAGCTGAACAGAGGAGCAAAGACAAGAGTAAGACATTGTTAGTTGTAGGGGAGAAAGCATGTCCAACAAGAAAATGTGATTATAGGTGTAGGTCAGAAGACTCCCTCTGTCTTTGCCAGCGTCCGGGCTTCGCCACTTGGGCTGGCGCTCCTCGTACGCGGCGCGGCGCTCCACTCTTGTAGTCCCGGGCCAAACAGGCGCGCCTAGTTAGCACCAGCCAGCCCATCCGGCCTCCTCCTCTTAACTCAGTCCGATTCCTCCCTGACCCTAACGAGCACAGTCACCCTAATGCCCTTTATCCCAGCTCCGCTATTGCCTTGTGTGTGTGTGTGTGTGTTGTATTCCATGCTGCTAGAACATTCTTTTGAATGACTTTGTGCTGCTGGAACACTGTTTTGAATGACTACATGCTATTACAACAGTATTTAGAATTTTTATGTGCTTCTAGAACCTTAGTTCGAATTTCTATGTGCTACTAGAATACCATTTTCAGTTACTTCCTGTTGCTACAATCTTAATACGAATAACTTTGTGCTGCTAAAGCCCCATTTTGCATTGCTCAGATTATACAACCCCGAGAAACCGTGCTACAACCCTGTTGAGATTTACTCATCTCTGCATTTAGCAGACTGCTAGAATTACCCAAAAACCTGAACATTCGTGGGAGAGCAGCGCTCAGGCCTTGCTTTATCAGCTCTCGCAAATGCACGATATAATGGACTCTCGAAGGTCGAAATTAGCTACATTGTCTCAAACCCTCATCTCATTCTTAAAAAGTGTCATTCACAAGGAAAGCATATGCACTTTGACAGGTGTGCAAGAGAAACTAACATAACACACATCACACACAAGTAGGAAAACAAAGTCAGCCTTCGCACTGTCTAATCACTGGCCTTCTCTTTTCCCATTTCCATTTTCACTATCTGTGTTACAGTCAATGTACGCACTGTGTTCGAACCTAAATGTCATGCATCAACCAAAACTGCACCTCCAGAATGACAGCTGAGTTTAAGATTGGCAAAATATGTCGCAGCAGTTGCATTCGTCAAATAAACTATGAGCAATTAAGTAGTGCCAATGAGATAGTTACAGCATTGTATAATGTCCAATAAGCTCAAAAAGAGTCGGATTCCTCGCACACTTTATTCTACTTGGCCAATCAAACACAATTATGAACTGGGATTCTGATAGTTGTGCACCTTTAACTCACTGTGTAGGAAAATGAGGTCAGCTATATAGACAACAATTTTCATTACGTATTTAATTACTTCGATTGAGGTCATTATTAGAAGTAGTAGTAGTAGTAAAACACCTACAACCTTAGGCGGCGTCGTGTGTTGTGCTGGATGGAACATGACTGCCCTCGTGTGGCCAAAGTCGGGAACGGCAATTTCCCAAAAATTGCAGTATTCTGTTATTAAGCTTTTAAGGGCGGTGTTTAGAAGTCTATATTTGTAGTACTTAGCAAATAGTGGGGTAAGAAGTATTAGATGCTATGAAAATTCATGTTTCTCTCACCACTGGGGCAGAGGTGGCTTAGTGGTTAAGGCTCTGGTTTACTGCTCAGAAGGTCAGGTCACCATATCATGACCCTGTGCTCTGACCCCAGCTTCCTGACATGTTGGGGTATGTGAAGAAAACAATTTCACTGTGCTCTACTGCATATGTGACCAATAAAGACTTATACATGACATTTTTAATTCTAAAACAGCTGCTAAACTATGTGCAGATGTAAAAAATGCTAAACACATTCTCTATTTGTGTGTGTGGTTTTTTTGTACTGTATGTGTATTTCATCAGTGTTGCTATGAGCTTATTTCTCATAGAATAATAATAATAATAATAATAATAATAACACAGCTCATCAGTGTTATTACTGTGCATTGTCTAGTTTTCACGTATCAAGGACAATACACGGAGCTTCTGAACTGTTTAACAGTATTATTATTATTATTATTATTATTATTATTATTATTATTAGGGCTGCAACTAACGATCATTTTCATAATCGATTAGTTGGCCAATAATTTTTTTGATTAATCGGATGGGGTGGAGTGAACTTTCAGTACCATTTGTTTTTGTTTATTTAAAATAAAGTCCACAAACTGAGTGTAACAAATATAAACTTCACAGTAAAACTTTACACAACTGTTTGTACAAAACAGAAAAGAACCCAACACACACACACACACACACACACACACACACACACACACACCCCAGAATATATATTATTAATTTAGGACTATAGTTTAATTCGGTGCTTTTTGTTTTTTTTTTGACCCAAAAACTGATCACAGCATTGTTGCACTGAATTATTTATAGTAAAAACACTGATTACACCTGTGACAAGTGCATATATTGCATAAAATGTCAACTGAGAGGCATTCGATTTTGGACAAGATGTAAGGGGGAAGAAGTCGGAGTGTATTTAAAAAAATAAATAAAATAAAAATAATTTCTTTAGATTTGTCAGTGTATTTTGTGAAATGATGTGGAATTGTGCTGACGTTCCTGAGTGAGTGTAAAATGCAGACAATACGAATGCGTTGTGATTTCATTTAAACTTAAAAACTTTCATTTAAAACTGTGTGTTCGTGAATGTGTGTGTTCGTGTTCGAGTCCCGGACCCAGAAGCCCAGAGAAGGACGGATCAGAGGGAGGAGCCAGGAGAAAGAGGTCCGACCTCCTCACCGATGAGACACACTGAGATTTTACACACACACACACACACACACACACACACACACACACACATCTGTGATGGTTGTGTAACAGGAAGTCACACTGTTTCATAGTTACACAGCTTCTGATTATGTGTATAAAAGCTTGTTTCTAAAATAAACGCTTAACAGATTTAACAGGTTTGCGCCGAGTACTTGATGTGACCTCTGACCTGTCGTGGAAATTAGACAACACTCGCAGACTCGTCCTCTGAAGGTAAAAAGGTTTATTACAGAAAGATGGTTAATACAGGATAGAATAAAGCAGAATAGAATAGAGCGCTCTTAATGAGAGCGCTCTGAAGCGCTTGTACTAAACCACTACTATATATATGAAACGCAGAGCATGACATCATTCTGTGTACCGATAAGAAGCAGTTTGAGGCAGTTCAAACAGGCTTTGTTTCAGGATCTTAGAAGATGTTTAGACGAGCCTAGAACAGAAGAACATGTTTGTGTCTCTGTAAGCAGATAAACATTCTGTACTGATCTCAGTGACATCACATGGCCTTCTGAGTCGTTATCCTCACATGAGAATGAAACAGAACAAGAACAAACTTATTACAAAGTAGAAATGAATAATTTCCCTCACATTCCCCCTTTTATCATTATAAAATATGATAACTAAAATTAACAGAGAAATTACAATGCTGTAAATACATCAGAACTTCAGAATCCTTTCACGGTTCAACTGAATTCATCATGAAACAGACATAATGAAGGCGCTAAGGCTGTTTTTGCTGATATAAAGTATCCTGTCGTCAAGCAAGCTCATTTCAGGGTGAAATGAGAATCGTCCTGGTCAAAGGAAAATTTACAATAGGTGTGAAATGGAGGTCAATGGGTCGTCATAGTTAGTGTCACTGGCAGAATCTGATTCCCAGTCAGGTTTAAGATACAAGTCAGGTTGGTCATCATAGGGATCGTAATCAGTCTTTGTCAACATCAGCGTTTGGTCATTAGTAGGGATGCACCGAAATGAAAATTCTTGGCCGAAGCCAAAACCGAATATGATGAAAAACTTGGCCGAAGGCCAAACCGAACACGTTTTTTCCATTTATTTTGCCATTTTTATCACCATTGCATAAATTAAATAGTCCAAATTTGCTTCTTACTATTTTGTCTTGCTTTTCAAAGAAAAAAAATCAATTACAAAAACTACAATTTCAAAATATTTATTTAACACTGTACATTTTTTTCATTCCAGCAGGCATAGGCTACCAACAAGGCACAATATAACTTTAAATAAATAAATGAGTAAAATAAAAATAGCCTATGTTAGTCCTATAACTGACTGCTGAAAGAATGGAACACTCTGTAGCCTACAACAAAAAAGTTCTATTGGGTTCTCTAGGGTTGATGATATTGGGGATATATACCACTTGCGTCCCTGTACACCTCGCCGAGTATTACAGTAGATATAGTATAGTTGGATATGTTGTTAATGTTATGTTCCTTGATAGATTTAGTTAGTTTAAACTATAGATTAGTTCATTTAGACCCTGCTGGTTTTTCCACTCCCAGTCCATAGTACTAGTTCATGTTTCTTGTTGTGACCCTGTTTTCTGTGACCGTGACTTTGATTCCCTTTGCCTGTCTTGACTACGTTTTTTGGAATACGATTTGGATTTGTCTGCCTGCCCTTAAATAAATACGTCTTTACCTGCTTCCGTACTCTACTCCCTTCTGTCTCGCGACGTGACAGAATACTATGGAAAAGAAACAAAAAAGTAAACATCCGAAGAGCACGTAGTTCGTGCATGTGCGCGCCCCCTTATCGAGGTCATGACATTCGAGCGTCTCACTCTGGTTGCTAGGTTATTTCGTCGCGTCATCAAACATGTCATTATTTGGTCAAATTTATTCGGCATTTTCACTTATTCGGCCGAACACCAAAAATTTTTTTTTTTGCTATTTTCGGCCGAATGATTTCGGTTGTCAAACATTCGGTGCATCCCTAGTCATTAGTGATTTCAACGAGCGTGAGAGACTGCTCCGAATGAGAGAAACAATACAAAGCAAAATGAGCAAGACAAGAAGAATCATTGCACCTATTGATAGTACTCGGGGGATGGGCTCATGGATATTAACTGTCTGTCTGAGGTCAGCCAATCAAACCCCGTCTCGCTAGAATGTGGAGGGTTGCATATCACAGACCGCATGTGTTCAATGATAGAATAATCATTATGTGTCTGCATGACGAGGGGACGTGTGACGTTGTGTGGGTAGCACTGTTGGTAATGATTCTTCTGACGAAAGGCGATACAGAACGGTTTACAGAGGCGGCCAATATCCTGGCATACGGGCTTTTAACTACTAATTGTCGTCCAATCTGCAGCAATAGTCTACTAGAGAACTTCATGGGCTCATGTGGGATCTAAAGAAATCATGTCGCCTTAGGCACTTAGTCCCGTCACCACAATCAGCTAAATACCAAATTTGGGTAAAAGTGTGTGCGTCATGCACTCTTTCTGCTGCAACAATGTGATTGGCGTAATTGATCATTAGGTCTTCCACACAATAATCTTTCCAGCTTAAGGGTCTACCCCCGGACCTGCAGTGTTGTTGGGAACGGTCCCAGTGATGAGTTTATTTCTATGACAGGACTTACTAACAGATAAACATTGGCCCCCAGAGCAAGGTCATCTTTGTATGGCTGGTATCTGAATTGTATAAACATATAAAGTAGGGCTGCAACTAACGATTATTTTTTATAATCGATTAGTTGGCCGATTATTTTTTCGGATTAATCGGATGCGGAGCCAAACTTTCAGTACCCCTTTTGTAGTTTATTTAAAATAATATCCACAAATTGAGTGTTACAAATATAAACTTCAGACTAAAACTAAACTGTTAGTCCAATTATATAAGACTGAAAAGAATTTCATTATAAATATGTATTATAAATAAAACATACATAATATAAACTACAATAAATAAATAAATAAAATATATAATAAATTTAAATATTTAATAAAATAAATAACATATATAATATAAACTAAAGTAAATAAATAATTATATATATATATAAATAAAATTACACATACATACATTTAAATATTTAATAAAATAAATAAAACATAATAAACAAATAATTTAAGTATTTATGAATTATTTTTTATGGATGCACAAAATGCACTGAATTAAACCACAGTCCTAAATGAATAATAAAAGTTCACTTTCACTGCACCTTGTGGTTTCTGTTCCTCACTGCCTTTAGACATTATTTTACTTGTGTTTACTTTTATTCATAATGTTTTAATTAAACATTACAGATCTTACTGTATGGAGCAACGCGGCCTCGTTACTAACACGTCACTTCCGTTATAATAAATGACAGAAGTTACACTGTAAGCGCGCTGATACAACATATAATGACAATAAACTTAATTTAATCTAAACCTTTTAAGCAGCTCGCACCAGTTTCCCCTGCCCCTTACACACAGTGGAGTATTCTGGATATAAACATAAGTTTGTGCTCGTGCAGCACTGTTTGATCTCCGCGGTGTTTAATATAAAATGCCCCCCTGCCTTAGAGGACTTTCTTCCTCAGTCTCGTGACGATTTCGGCTCTGTCTGATGGAGACTGAGGTCATGTTGGGAATAAAAGGTAACGTTGATAAACAGTAAGCTGAAGAAAGTCAGTGTCGGTGACTCTGGGTATTAGGCTAAAGCTAGCGGCGTCGCATTATGTCCGTATGACATCATGCGCCGTCGACTAAGAAGCGGCTTATACTTTCCGGTTAATAAAAACCGCTAGTGTTCCATTTGAGATGATATTACCTTTCTAAAATCCACACACTAGAACAGGGGTGCACACACTTTTTCAGCAGGCGAGCTACTTATCTAATGACTAAGTCAATTTGATCTACCTACTATAAAAATGCAAGACATATATTTATTTATAAATACATTGACAATTCTTTATGTGTACAATGTATGCTGGTGTACCTTGAATAACTGCATGAACCCATATTGCACAATACAACTGTGTACATTTTTGTCATTAGCCTACCTTACTCTGATGACTTGCACTGAATGGAATCAGTCAGGGATGCATGGTCCAGACAGTAGTTGCTGATAGCCAGCCTCAAGCAAACTTCCAAATGATCATCAGTCATGGTGGAACGGTATTTGGACTTAATGATCTTCACGTGTGAAAAAGCTGACTCACATAAATAAGTGGAGCCGAATAATGCAGTCAAGGAGGTGGCACATTTCTTCATGTTGGGGTACTTTTCCTCTGTGAGTAAGTTCCAGAACTGTCCATGAGATCTGGACTTCAGCTCAATGTCGGCTTGTGGTGTCAAAATCTCATCCTCCACTCCAGAAGAGTTCAGGTGAAACAGTGCTGCAATTTTTGATGCGAGTGAAACAACTTCAGCATCTTCCCGAAATGGATCGCACATGAATGTAGCGATTGGCTCGATTAAAGCAAAGTCTTGAAAGCGTCTGTCAAACTCTGACAGACAAATGTCAATCTGCTCTATGTAGTGCACTGTCAAGCTGCACACATGACTTCCCTTGCGTCTCCAGCTCTGACACGAGGTTCTGGAAGTTGGCCAAATTATGGCCCTGCAGCTTTGAGGAGAGATGTTGCATTTTTCGTTTGAATGCATTAATTGAGCTGATCATATTGATCACGGTATATTCTTTTCCTTGCAGCTCTAGATTAAGGTCATTCAACATGTTGGTCAGATCGGTTAAAAATGCCAAATCTAGCAGCCACTGATCGTCATTTAGTTGGTTGTACTCTGCATGTTTAGCTACACGGAAAAACTCCTTTATCTCCGGACAGAGCTCTCGAAATCGTTGCAGGAATTTACCTCGACTAAGCCACCTCACGTCAGTGTGTATTAACAAGTCAGAGTAGTCGCAGTCAGCCTTCTCCAGATGCGCGCGGAATAGCCGTCTTTGAAGAGATCTGGCGCGAATAGAACAGGCGATCTTCGTTGCCACATCCATTATCTCTTTCATGTTTAGCATTTTTGAGCATAACGCTTGTTGGTGTATTATGCAGTGGTAACTGAGGAAGTCCGGAAAATCATCGTCCTCCCTGCACTTGGCAATAAATCCATTCAAGCGACCAACCATGGCGGGAGCTCCGTCTGTGGTGATGGACACCAATTTGCACAATGGGAGCTGGGTATTCTCGATAAAGTTTTTGCAAGACTGAAATATGTCTTCTCCTCGTGTATGTTCTCTCATGGGCAGTACAGTTAACAGCCCCTCTTTCGCAGTCATATCGGTAAACACCATCCGAATAAAAATGCACATCTGGGCTGTGTCACTCACGTCTGTAGACTCGTCCAACTGCAGTGAGAAACACTCGCAATCTGCGATGTCCTTCCAAAGTTGCTGGGTCAAATCCTCGGCCATGACTTCACTGCGCCGCGTAATTGTGGTTCTTGATAGCTGGAGAGCTTTGATCGAAAACAGTATTTCTGATTTGTTTTTAAAGTCTCGGAACAGCGAGTCAGCTGCTTCAACAAACGCCTCTTTCACCATCTCTCCATCTCGGAAGGACTTCTTGTTCTTAACGATGAGGTGACTCACCCGGGATGACGCTTCAGTGGCTGCCTTCGCTTTTGTAGTTAGCTGTGAGAAAAATGACTGCTGTCCGGACCACTGGGATTTTAGTTCTTTCACCTTTCTCCTTCTCAGCTCGCTTTTTGGAGGAGAGTCGGTGTGGTAGTTTTTATGAAGGGTCCGAAAATGGCGCTCCACATTCCCTTTCTTAGGTATAGCGATGGTAGACTGGCAGATGAGGCAAATGCACTTCGAAAATGACATAGTGAAAAAAAGTCCTCCTCCCACTCCATATGGAAATGGTAAGTTTTAGGCTTCTTACTTGGTCCAGCTTCTTTACTCATTTTTAAACCCTTTCTCAAGTTCAAAAGAAATAAATTGGAGGCTAACTGGGCAACTCGCAAGCTTGCTAGAGTTTTGCAGCACTTAGCGCCGTTGTATGTGCATGTGCGGCGATGACTGGCTGCCCTGTATGTCAATCAAGTGACAAATTTTATAGCGTGGATGGATGATAGGCTGACGTGATTTTTTTTAACGTCATGCGATCTACCCACAGTACCTTTGCGATCGACCGGTAGATCGCGATCGACGTATTGTGCATCCCTGCTATAGAACAGTTCGATTAACAACACACGTCATTACATTCCCTGCGCCACGCCGTCCGACGTCCCTCCAGAATTTCACGTATCGACATACAGTTCGTCTTCATTATGGTACTGTATACAGCTTTGGGTGTTTTTATTTAAAATTTTTACGAACACTTCAAAAAAAAATTTTCGATTGCACGGTGGCTTAGTGGTTAGCACGTTCGCCTCACACCTCCAGGATCAGGGGTACGATTCCCACCGTGGCCCTGTGTGTGCAGAGTTTGCATGTTCTCCCCGTGCTGTGGGGGTTTCCTCCCCCAGTCCAAAGACATGCATGGTAGGCTGATTGGCATGTCCAAAGTATCTGTAGTGTATGAATGGGGGTGTGAGTGTGTATGTGATTGTGCCCTGCGATGGATGGACCCTGTCCAGGGTGTACCCCACCTTGTGCCCGATGCTCCCTGGGATAGGTTCACTGTGACCCTGAAGAGGATAAGAAGTATAGAAGATGGATGGATGGACGAATGCTTCAAGGTTAATTATTTGTCATGCTATACGTGCAAATAGACGATGTACTGAGTGATTACGATTACAATAATTTATGGCTGCAACAACTAATCGATAATAATTATGAAAATCGTCGGCAATGAATGCCATTATCGATTAGTTGGTCTGCTGACGTCACGGGTGGCGTTTACGTATGACGTCGCTTTCATGAAAACACAGGTGCAAAAGAGATAACCCGGCGGTAAAAAAAAGTGTGCGTCCCAAGTCATCTAAGGCATGGGAGCATTTTACATTAAATGCAGCAAAGAAGATGGTAACGTGCATGTTCTTCAAAGTGGAGTTTGTGTGACACGGGACTACCACAGTGATGCACGAGCACATGAAACGAAAACACGTTGGTGTCACGGACGAAGGTGGAACATCAGCACGGTAAGCAAAAACCTGAGTATATCAACATTATATGAAGATGTGAAATGGTATAGTCTAGTTTAATTCCATGCTATTGTGTAAAAAGCTTTGTTTACTAACTTTGGGACAGTCACACTAGATGTATTTTGTCTTTAGATTTCTTATATTAATCATGGTTGCCATCAGCAATTAACATTATAAACAATGAAAATATTAGTTTACATATAAATTGCTTCTTGCATACTCAATTGCTGTTTTTTTTTAATTATTTCAGAAAGAAACAGCTCTCCATGGGTGAATTTGTTCGGAGGAGAAATCCCCCATGCACTAAAACTAAATTTTTACCTTTGTTTTTGATTATTTATATTTTGGGTATTATTTAAAGTTTTGCTGCTTAAAACTGGACAAACTGTAGACAAATGACCAACGTTTGAAAGGTTTAAATGTAAAAATTAAAGATTATATTAGTAAAACTGTATGTGCCTTTTGCATTTTTTTTTTTAAAAGTCCACGCACAAATACCCTGAGGGTATTGGGGGTTTATTTTATTATAATGAACAAAATCTAATTGAAAAAAAGTTTAGTTTTTTTTAAAAAAATCAGATTAATCAGAAAAAAATAATCGTCCGATTAATCAATTATCAAAATAATCGTTAGTTGCAGCCCTACAATAATTAAAGAACAATACATCATACTTTTTATGAGCCTATGAATATAAACCTGCAATTCCCTTCAAGTCATCATTACTGTATGAGTTGATCTTATAGAAAATTAAAGCGAACCCATCATGGCTTTGAAACGTGCCTAATTTTGTTTTAAAGGTCTCGTACAATAGATTTATATGCATCCAAGGTAAAAAAAAAAAGTAAAAAAAAAAAAAAAAATTGGGTGAGGGTTTAATGTGCTCATAATTTAAATTGCAACATTACCTTTTTTCCACCCAGTGTCAAAAACGACTCGTTAAATGATCCATTCTAAAAGATTCACTCTAAACTCCTCCTTTCAGAGAGCATACGCTGCTCTGATTGGTCAGGTGTCCCAGTCTGTTGTGATTGGTCTACCGCTGTCAGCGTGTCGAAAAGGAAACGCCCACTACCATAACGAGTTTCAGCTCAGTCTGTTCCCGAGCAGCCGATGCAGACCAGATCCAGGGATTTTTATTACAAACCTACGTAGGCTAGTACAGGAAGTAAGTCTGGAATTACTAACGACTCGTTTCAGCTCTTGAGAATTGGTTCCTTCTTTTGTGGGTTAATAACTCCGTTTGTCATACGCTTTGATTTTTGAAACTTTTAAACATAATAGGTGCACTTTAAAATAAAAAAAGAATCAAGACTTATAAAAAGGTACATCTTACATACTGTACAAACCATATATTCAGCAGAACCTTTTTGTTTCAAAGTAACTGACAAGTGATGAACATTTATCACATAGCTGGAGGGATATTAGTGATTATGGATCTTCAGGAAACAAACAGGATTTGAACTCGCAGCCGTTCAGGCCACATGCTTGGTCAAACTGCAGATTTGCAGTGTCAGTGTTGTAAAGACTATTGTTACTTGTTACTGGTACTCAGCTGTTGTCAGAAACACTAGACCGGCTCATGCTGGAGTCAAAATTGAAAAAGTAAAGGCTCACAGGGACAAAACCGTTTAGCGTCCTTTTAACTGCACGGATATTTAATCTGCAAGTTACCAGGCAACTTGACAACATTCTGCAAGGCAACCCAGTTTGAGGAAGGGCATTACTGTTTGCTCAAACCTTTTGTAGCGTTGAACTACATCATAATGACTAAACTGTAAGGAGAATTCAATTCAATTCAATTCAATTCAATTTTATTTGTATAGCGCTTTTTACAATAGACATTGTCTCAAAGCAGCTTTACAGAAATATCAACATGGTATACCGATATTAAAGGTGTGAATTTATCCCAACTGAGCAAGCCACTGAGTGGCGACGGTGGCAAGGAAAAACTCCCTAAGATGTTTTAAGAGGAAGAAACCTTGAGAGGAACCCGACTCAGAAGGGAACCCATCCTCATCTGGGTAACAACAGATAGTGTGAAAAAGTTCATTATGGATTCACATGAAGTCTGTATGGCCTTAGGAGCAGCCATAGTCCCAGCAGTCTGGAATTAGAGAAGATTTGAGCTCCATCCAGAGGCAGAAAGGATCTGGATCTCTAGTATCTCCATAAATTCGTGTGGGGCTCGGCGAAAGGAGAGAGGGAGAAAAAAGATTATTATGACTGCGAAGTAGTACAACAGAATCTAGTCAGGGTAGGCTTGAGTAAACAAATACGTTTTAAGCCTAGACTTAAACACTGAGACTGTGTCTGAGTCCCGAACACTAATAGGAAGACTCTTCCATAAAGTGCAGAGAAGCAGAGCTCTAGCACATTTAATTGATGTCACGTCATGCAGAGCTGATGGAATAGTAACTTTGACATTTGAATGTTTCCCGCTCATGTTCACAAAGCTCCAGCCCAGGATCTATGGTTGCCCATAGAGTGTCTCTAAAATGATTGACAGGAGGCACATCCAAACACAAACAAGCTTTCCAGACCAGAAGTCCGTTTTTTTTAAACAGGTTTTCTAAGTGACTTGATGCACTTTTGCTAAGGCCACAACTTAATCCATTATTTTTATCATGTTTTACATATCTCCCAGGTTATTTGTAGAAGTGAAAAATAAATAAATAAATAAAACTATTGCACCTTTTAAAGGAAGATGAACAATGCGCTCATTTTTTTACTTTACAGTCCCCACAAAACAACTTTGAGAGCTGTGATTTGATTCTGTATGACGACGTATTTCTTTTTGAAACAGGAAATAAGAGTGGTGGCATGTTGAAGTGTTACACAACAGCTAACAGTGTTTGGGATACGCCCAGCTCTGAAGAACATTGATGCTAATGAGCTGCTACTGTTGAGCAAGACCCGCCTCAAGACCCACACATTCCTACACATTCTAGAGAGCATTTAATTGGACGAACACAAGTCTAGTGCATGTTGAAGCATTAAAATTGTATCATTTTTCCCCAGAAGTGACTTTTTAAATTTTTTTTTAAAACTATGGTATTGGAGGCCATAAAGGTACAAAAACATCTCGAAACACCAGTTTTGATTTCAGGAGCAGCAATTTAAAGACTTTACCAGAACAATCCAGAAAATATATGAAAGATAAAAATATAAAGATTTGATAGCCAAAATCAAAAAAGAATACGAACAAGTATAAAATTAAATTCATTTGACCAGAAATGTGAACAGAACTTCCATCCAAGCCCTAAAACTAGATAAAGAGAACCCAATTAAACAAATGCATTATAGTTTTCACATTTATTCACTGAGCACAATTACCCAACATTAAACACCTTTGCTGAAAAAAGTATGTAAACTTTTGATTTCAGTAACCGGTGTGAGACTTTCGAGCAGCAATAACTTGAAGCAAACATTTCCGATGACTCAATCAATCCTGCACAATGGGTTTGAGGAATTTTGGCTCACTCCTCCTGCTTCAACTCAATGATGCTGGCAGGCTTCTTTGCATGAACTTCTCTTTTTAGGTCCTTCCACAACATTTCTATTGGGTTAAGGTCTGACTTGGCCATTCCAAAATGTTCAGTTTCTTCTGCTTTAACCATTTCTCTGTAGACGTACTTGGGTGCTTAAGGTCGTTGTCTCTGCTGCAAGGCCCACTTACAGTTAAGCTTGAGTTCACAGACAGATACCCTGACATTCTCCTGGTACAATCTAGGATTCATAGGTCCATCAATAATGGCAAGCTGGTTCGGACCCAAAGCAGCCCCAAACCATAATGCTGCCACCCCATGCTTCGCGGTTGGGATGAAGTTCTTATGTTGGGATGCTATTTTCAGTTTGCATCAAACAATGATTTTCAATTAAAGCAAGAAGTTCTGTTCTGGACTCATCTGTCCACAGAACATTCTTCCAATAGGCTCCAGGCATTTCCACATGGATTTGAGCAAACTTCAGACAGGCAGCAGTGTTCTTTTATGGAAAGTAGTGGCCTGTAGGTTCTCAGATGTTACCCTGGGGTTCTTTATGACTTACTGTGATATTATTCACCACATCCTTGGAGTGATCTTTTTTGCTGGACGCCCACTCCTTGGGAGAGTAACAGTGGTGCTGAATTTCCTCCATCTGTATGTCATTTACCTCACAGTGGATTGGTGGAGGCCAAACTCTTTAGAAATGGCTCTGTAACCCTTTCCAAGCCGGTGAGCATTGACAACTCTCTTTTTCTGAGGTCCTCAGGAATGTCCTTTGATCGAGGCAGGGCACACTTCCATAAACCTGTGTGGTGAAGACCAGAGTTTGATGGTGAAGACCCAAGTTAATGTTCTTGAAACATGGGCGGGCCTAATTGCCATTCCCTTGATTGAAATGCCTGACTTCAATCAGCCCCATTTAAATGAACTCATACTCCTAGACTTCACATACCTTTTCCTACAAAGATATTTAATGCTGGATCATTTTTGCTTAATAAATAACTGTAAAAACTACTGGGTTTTTTTTGCATCTGTTGTTAACCGGGTTCTCTTTTACCTAGTTTAGGGACTTGGAGGAAGCTCTGATCAGGTTTCAGGTCAAATGTATGGAGAAATACAGAAAACTGTAAACGTTAAACTTTCTCGCTGCACAGTAGCTGTAGATCAAATGAGTCATATTTGCTTGCAGTATAAGTAGGTTGCTTATTTGCTTGCAGTCGCTCACGTTTTTGTGGTAGGAAATCGTGTTATTGACACTGAGCTGTCGATGCATGTATGTTTAGACAGGCATGGGCAAACTACGGCCTGAGGGCCATATACGGCCCGTTGGGCTTTTTAATCCGGCTTTAATCGGAACTTGTCCAAATTATATTATTAAACTTCAGTGTGGTGTATTACTCTCTACTTCACTTTTTCGCTTTGCCCTTTGAGCCCTTCTGTAAAAATGAGTGGACCAAAGAAAAGAAAAGTGGACAGTGAGTGCCGAGTGTTTAATAAGGAGTGGACAACAAAATATTTTTTCACTGAAGTCCGATCAACGGTTGTATGCCTGATATGCCAAGAAACTGTTGCGGTTTTCAAAGAATACAACATCAGCCGTCACTTTGCCACGAAGCATGCCAACTACGCTAGCAAGCAGTCAACGCAAGAACGGGCGGCTACGGCTCAGAGGTTGACGGCTAATTTACAGACTAAGCAAAAAATTTTCACAGACAAACTGCGATTCAAGAGTCAAGTACCAAGGCAAGTTTTTTGCTGGCATTCAAATTAGCAAAGGCTAGCAAGCCTTTCTCCGAAGGCGAGTTTTTGAAAGAATGCATGGTAGAGACAGCAGGTCTCCTGTGTCCGGAGAGCAAAGGCAATTTTGAAAAAATCAGTTCATCACACAGGACTGTGACTCGCCGTGTGGAACTAATTGACGAAGATATCGCCAGCGAATTAAACAAAAAGGCAGAGTCTTTTAAGTTATATTCACTAGCACTGGATGAAAGTAACGACATAGAAGACACTGCTCAGCTCCTAATTTTATCCGAGGGATTAACGACAGTTTTGAGATAACGGAGGAGTTTTTGACTATGGAGTCCCTGAAAGGAAAAACGCGGGGAGAGGACTTGTATAACCAGGTGTCTGCTGTCATCGAGAGAATGAAGATACCTTGGAGTAAACTTGCCAATGTCACCACGGATGGATCGCGAAATTTAACTGGAAAAAACACTGGGCTGTTGAAAAGAATCCAGGACAAAGTGAAGGAGGAAAACCCTGAGCAGGATGTTATTTTCCTTCACTGCATCATTCATCAGGAATCTCTGTGTAAGTCTATATTGCAGCTTAATCATGTCGTGAATCCAGTCGTAAAACTTGTTAACTTTATACGAGCAAGGGGACTTCAGCAGTGTCAGTTTCTTACGTTCCTGGAGGAAACTGATGCGGATCACCAGGACTCCTCTACCACTCTCGGGTCCGCTGGTTAAGTTTGGGCAAAGTGTTTCAATGAGTGTGGGAGCTCAAAGAGGAAATTATCGCATTTTTGGAGTTAATGGGGAAATCCGACGAATTTTCTGAGCTAAGCGACAACAACTGGCTTTGTGACTTTGCGTTTGCTGTGGACATATTTTCACACACGAATGAGCTGAACGTCAAGCTACAGGGGAAAGATCAGTTTGTGCACGACATGTACACAAATGTTAGAGCCTTCAAATCCAAGCTGACTTTATTCTCCAGTCAAATTTCAAACAAATCTCTCTCTCATTCCCCCACACTAGCCATGCAGAAAGAGGCGTCCCGAAACGTGAAGAAATACAGCAAATCACTGGGCGACCTGCACAGAGAATTCTGCCGTCGGTTCAGCTGGTGTCCTGTCCCCTGTCACAAGACCCTGAAACAGCACCACAGGAGCTGCAATTGGAACTGATCGATCTTCAGTCTGACTCCGTCTTAAAGGAGAAGTTCAACTCTCTTAAACTGAATGACTTTTATGCTTCACTTAATGAAGAGACGTTTCCAAACCTCCGGAGGACGGCACAGAAGATGCTGACATGGTTTGGCTCGACCTACGTATGTGAGCAGACATTCAGCGTCATGAACATCAACAAAGCCCCTCACAGATCCAACTGACCAACACCTCAGATCTATCCTGAGAATTGCCACAACAAAACTATCTCCAGAGTTTGATGCACTGGCAAAAAAGGGAGATCAACAACACTGTTCCCACTGAAACTGGACATGAGTTTCTCTACTGTGTTATCAAATTAATGCATTTGGAAAACAATTGGTACAATGAGCCTTGCATATTCATGCTTTGCTACCTGTTAACGGCCAAATCCTTTCATGTAATGGCTTTTACATGTCATTTATATTAGTTCACACAAACACTCCAGCCGTCTGTTCCTGGCCCGGCCCCTCTGTCAAATTTTAGAACCCATTGTGGCCTGCGAGTGTCGTGAATAAAATCAGCCTTTTAGCCTAGGTCAAAAACTTCAGAGACAGAGAGTTTAGTAGATGTCAAAAAGTAAATAAACTTTATTGAAAATCAATAAAGTGTGACAGTCTGCAGAGTGTCCGGATTATGCATACACAAACATGTCTTTATATACCTATCTCCACAGCATAGTCTCTGTAGGTGGGGTTTTGCTTTTCCTCGTTGAAATAGACCAATCTTCTTTTGCCACAATTAAATATTCATGTCTATGCGTTATCTTAAATTTGTGGAACATGTGCAGTTAGTTGTTTTTCTTGAAAAGGTTTCATGAGGACATGGCTTCTTTTACAAAAAAGGTTTCACACAGGCTTGTGTGTCTTGACTTTGGCTCCCTTCTTAGGCCTCAATGAGCATCTGTCTGTCTCTATCGGTTGTCCCCGCTGATATCTACCTCCTTTCCCGAAGCCCTCTCCTAACTCCCTAATTTGTATCTGCCTCAAAGTTATTTACTCACACATGCAAATATCTACTGCCAATTTTTATTGCTGTGGAGACAGGAGACAGCTAATACAGAAGAACAATTGTTGTGCACTGAAACACAGAGTTCATTCAATTCAAATCCACTCAGAATAGAACTTGATCAAACATTGTTCTATGGATTTAGATTATGCTTCTAACTGTTGATTATACATATAGATGATGTTTTTTAACCAATATTGATTATACGATAATGCTCAAGTAATAATTCTAAATGTTGGTTACATATTGAATTCACCTCATTAACATATCCAAATGTCAGTTACACATATTGTTTGCACTTCATAGATATTTTCCATACGCTCAAGTGGCAGCTTTTTGTCTTGTGGTGTGAGGAACTTCAGCTAGACCCAGTGAAATGCGCAATAGCTACAGTCCTGGAGTTCTTACAATAACTCTTCTCAGCGGGGTGGGCTCCTTCTACAATCAGGGTTTATGTGGCCACCATTTTGGCCAGTCATGCCCCTGTTGATGGAGCCTCTGTGGGGCAACATCCTCTAACTTCGAGGTTCATGCGTTGTGTCAGGCGGCTGAGGCCGATCTGCAGGCCGCGCATACCTTCCTGGGACCTTTCTGTGGTCCTGGAAGGTCTGTCAGGTGCCCCATTTGAGCTCTTAGAGTGGATCTACTGTCTCAAGCCGGAGGGCTGATTTATCACCCTTGGCCAGAACTATGGAAACTGTGGGTCTGGCCCCTGAGGGGCCCCAGCTCATAGATTCTATTCTCACAACTGAGATTGTAGAGACCATGTTAAATGCTAGAGCACCATCCACAAGGAAATTGTATGCACTCAAGTGGCAGCTTTTTGTCTTGTAGGCTAGACTGATAAAAAATGCTTTGTTTTGACAACAGAAACCCTTATAGAATTTGGTAATGGTTTTAATGGGAATTGCATTGGTTTTAATGGAATCTGTAATGGTCCCTTAGGACCTCTAATGGTAATTTGTTGCCGTTTATTGGTGGCATGTTATGTCTAGGGGGTACCATTAAGGACCAATAGAACACCTTTGAAATTTGGTAATGGTTTTTAAGGTTTGTAATGGTATTTGTAGTGGAATCCATTAGAATTTCTGTTATGGTTTTCAGCAGAGATGTGTCACTATTTCCGCTGATTAAAACACCTACAGCTGAGGAACTTCATTAGGCTAGACCAATAAAAATACTTTGTTTTAACTAATATGGGAAGATTAAAAAAAAGAGGGCTATATGTGGGAAAAGAAATGACAAGCGAGGTTACACGGGTTAGAAGCTATCTAGCTAGTGGCTTCAAGCAGTCGTCTATTTGCACGTACAGCATGACAAATAATTAACTGCACTTGAAGCTTTCGTAAAAATTTAAAATAACACCCCAGACTGTATACGGTACCATAACGAAGACCAACTGTATGTTGACACGTGAAATCCTGGAGGGACGTCGGACGGCGTGGCGACGTAATGACGTGCCGTTAATCCATCGATGTTCTATAACATGTAAAACGGGAACATGAGAGAAGTATTCTAAAAGCGACTCATGTAAACACCTTAATCACAATGTTATCTTATTCAGAATAAGGTCAATAATTAGATTACTGCTGTCCATGTAAACGTAGTGCATGTGTACTGAAGTGCTAACAGTGAAATCTGACTACCAAAACCCCACTATGCAATGAGCCTTCATTAAAAGCACTCACAAAATAAAAACACTACTCACCATCTACATGTGAACTCCCATCCTCACAGAATGACTCGCAGATGTCTGAACCTCCATCTGAAAAACAAAAAGTGGCACCTTATCCACTGCAGTGTAAGAAAGACATACTGAAAACATGTGACTGTATCTGTAAGAAGGGCTACAATGATAACATGAGGTTATGATGCATTGATGTCATTATCTCAGTTGATTCAAGCCTCATACCACCAACGAGTAGCCCAACAAACCCCGCAATAAAATAATTAGGGATTAACAAATATCAGCTGTTTTGGGGTTTGTGCATGTATAGAGTTAGCACGGGATTTATGTATAATAATGTGACATGTTGTAGTGGTGAGTTTATTCGAGCATCACATTCTCTTCTCTCCTCTCTTTTCCCCTCCAGGCTAAAGATGGTGGCTATGAGAGCGAAATTTTCTATCCCAGTGCGGAACTGAATTTCCTGGAGATTCCCAACATCCATGTGATGCGGGAGTCTCTGCGCAAGCTGAAGGAGGTGGTCTACTCCACCATAGAAGAACTTCATTGGCACTCTGCCATAGATGCCACGCACTGGCTGGAGTATATCAGGGTAAACATATACACACACACATTTTTATTTATATATATATACGAACCTCATAAGAAATTAGCCTTATAGAATCTGTTTTGCTACTGTATGGGGTAATAAAGTGTAAAATACAGATCATTCACCATAATTTAATATAAAAATCAGTTACAAAACACATAAAAGTCACAACATCCACTCACCGTGCACTTAAATAGGAACACCTGCTCATTTATACAGTTATCAACTAATCATGTGGCAGCAGCACAATGCATAAAATCATGCAAATACACGTCAAGAGTTTCAGTTAATGTTCACATCAAACATCAGAATGGGGAAGGAATGTGATCTCAGTGACTTTAACCATAGCATAGTTGTTGGAGCCAGATGGGCTGGTTCAAGTATTTCAGAAACTGCTGGGAATTTCACACAATAGTCTCTAGAATTTTACACAGAATGGTGTCAGAAAAAAACCCATAAAAACACTGAGTGAGAGACAGTTCTGTGGGTGGAAACATCTTGTTGATAAGAGAGATCAGAGGAAAGTGACCAGATTGGTCAGAGCTGCCAGGAAGGATATACTGTAGTAACTCATATAATCACTCTTTATAACCGTGGTTAGCAGAAAAGCAACTCAGCATGCACAACACATCAAACCAAACCACAGAGATCACATTTCCCCCCATTCTGATGTTTGATGTGAGCATTGTATGCATTGTGCTGCTGTCACATGATTGGCTGATTGGATAACTGCATAACTAAGAATTGATATACTTATTACTCAGTAATTGTTTGAACAGGTATGCATGTAGAGAGCAGCACTGTCTAGCCTTATTTAAACAGCTCCTCTCCTAATCGAAGACATTTCACAAAACAGGAAACAGAAGAACATAAGAACACAGAGCATCTGTTTTGTTTTGTAGTTAGATATTATGCCCTGAACATACATTGCGAATAATTATTACATTTTAATTGTTAAGTACTTATTTAATTCATTAATGTCTACATGTTCTAGACAACTATTTGTGATACCTTGTTTGTGAACCCTTGTGTGTTGTGTTTTACTCAGTCAGTGAAGTGATGGTTGTTTGACCTGACTGTGTGTGTGTGTGTGTGTGTGTGTAGCTGTTATTAGCAGGTGCAGTGCGTATAGCAGTTAATAGTACAGCAGATAAGGTTGAATGTAGTAAGAGCTCGATGGTGGTGCACTGCAGTGACGGCTGGGACCGTACGGCTCAGCTCACCTCTCTGGCCGTGCTGATGCTGGACTCGCACTACCGCACACTCAGGGGCTTCAAAGTACTGATCGAGACGGAGTGGATCAGCTTCGGACACAAGCTGGCCTCGGTGCGTATGAGCAGTAAGGGCGTGGTTGTGTGTGGGCGTGTGAACGCATGTATATTTAACCCCATCTTTCTCTCTCTCTGTGTTTCTCAGCGTGTCGGCCTTGGAGATGAGAATCACGCCAACTCGGAACGATCCCCTCTCTTTGTGCAGTTCATCGACTGTGTGTGGTAGATGATGAGACAGGTCAGCTATTGATGCTTTACACCACAACACTGTTGAATTCTCCAATCTGATTGGTCAGAAGGCGTTGGCGACATTTCTGTAACAGCAAGATTCTGATTCCAGCTGCAAGGGAAATTACAGATTTATAGTGATGTGCTCGTTCTCGTTTCTATAGCAACAGCTCATTGACAGGGTCTAGTATGGCGTATGCAATACATAGTCTAAGCTTAATCGTAAACATATTATAAAGATGTTACTTAAAGAAAAAGACGTATGATCATTGTGATCTAGTTAAGATTTATAAGTTATCTATTTATGCAAGTTTTATGGAAGTAGTCTCCAGTGTCACGGCAGAGAGGACATTGCACTTTCCAGTTTCTCAGTAACATTGTAAGTCTTATTAATTTCAAGAGTTAGGGGGGAAAAAAGAGAGGTTTGTGAGGGAACTATTGTTTTATTTTAATGTTATAAAGTAAGAGATCATAATGAGAACTAACTCTCTTTTCCAGGACATTCCACAGGGCTCCAGATGGCGACTAAAATGGTCGCTATGCGACCAACTTTTTAATTTTGCGACCATGTTTTTTCTGCCAGACGCCAGTGGCCACCGTTACCCACAAACAAAATTAAAAAACGAATTAAATAGAAATGACCATACGTCTTGTTGTGTTAGGCTACTGAACTCACATCCCCTCTTGCACATGCGTGTACCTGCCCTATCACCTGCACTCCTGTATGGTTTCCATAGATGAACAGAAACACGTCTAACGTCGCGTTTATCGGGTTAAAAAGTTGGAAGTGAACTTTATTAAAGGTGTTTAATTTAGTTTGATGTGGTTTAGTTCGTTGGAATTTGACTGTATCTGTTATATGTAGGCTAGCTAACTGCGTAGTTAACTAACGTTAGCCAGCTGAGAAGAAAAATATCACTTTTTCCTCATTCCCTGCCTGTCCAAACCCTGCCTCCTCTACATCAGATGCCAACGATGTTGAGACCAACTCGACCAGTGAAAGTTCTCAAGTGACATTTGAGTCATCCCAGCCCGTTTCAATCGGTGTGCAATCTTTTATAGATGATGACAGCCAAGCGCAGCGAATTGAGTCTTCTCCCGTCCCTGCGGCTCTCATCCAGACAAGACAGTTTAAATCAGCTTGGCTACAAGAGTACGCCTGGTTACGTTATGACAAAGGGAAAATGTACTGCACCTTTTGTGCTAAAGCAGGACAAGATATTGCTGGTAAAACAGAGTTCATTACCAGTTCGAGTCATTTAAAAAAAGAAACCGTGAAGAAGCATGGAGACAGTAAAAAAACATAAGAACGCCAGGGATTGTGTCATTGCTAGGTCTGCCCCTCGTGCCACCCCAATCGTGAAAGCAGTGCAATGTGCTAGTGATAAAGTCGCTGAAGAAGAGATGAGGGAATTGAAAATAAAATTCAATGCAGCCTACATGACTCTGAGCCTGAATAAGCAGGAAACAACTAATTGTACATAGTTGAATAAGAAAGTGAAAAAAATAATCAAATGACTGGACATTTAAGTATTTACGGTAATATGATTCAATATGATGTACTGAACATTACACATATTGTGTATGTAAAGAATACATTGTGTAAACTATGGGAGGCAGAGTAAACAAAGGCAGACAGTACAGAGGGGAAAGAAAAGGCAGTGTGAGGTAGCCATTTAACAATATCATCATATGTCATATGACAACACTATTTTGGCTCCTGAAAATTTGATTTGGCGCCAAAATATTTTGGGTTTAGGAGCCAACGGCTCCTGGATAATTTTTTTTTGCCTGGAGCCCTGTTCCAAATTGTTCTTTGGCTATGCCCCATGTTTGTGCAATGGCTCAGACCGGTTTTTCCTCTTTTCTCAGCTTCAAAATGGCTTGCTTTTCTCCCATAGACAGCTCTCTGGTCTTCATGTCGGTTTATTCTTTTTAACAACAAATGCTGTCTCCACAGGTGAAACCCAGGGCTCAAACCAAGAGAAGACATTCAGAGCTATTCATTCTTTACAGTCAATTTAACAAGGTACACCTGGGCAGCAAGAAAAACCCATCAGTCACTCCTTCCAGTATTTTTGAACAGTTAATGAATAGGGTGGCTTCAAAAAAAAAGCTGCCATGTTTTAATCTGTTTAACACGTTGTGAGGAATTAGCCCGGGGAAGGGCGGCGTACAGACCCACAGGAGGCAGAAGAACGTTCACAAACGGTGGTTTATTGGTGCAAGGGTGAAGTGAGTGGGTTGTGAGGGGATGAGTGCGGGGCTTGTGGAGGCGTGCCTGCCGGTGTAGCCTACTCGTGGCGGAGGCGGGATTCCCGAGGCGGGATTCCCGAGACGGGGGCGAGGGTTTTCCCGGGCCGGCGTCCTCCGTAGGTGGGACTCTCACCACCCGGCGATCTCGTCCGCGCTCGCACCTTTTGTGGGGAGAGAGAGAGAGATTAGCGTGAAGCGTGAGGTTACCGTCGTGCTCGGTGATTGCGGCTCGCTATGTCGCTATGTCGCTATGTCGCTGGAAATTACGCACGGAGTCCGTCTTGTCACTACGGTATTCTCTTCTCCTGTACGGCCGGAAGCGCGCCCTTTTATCCTCCTCCGCCGTCGCCTGAGTGATGGAGTTTCTCCGTTGGGTCCGCCAATCGCTGGCCGGTGTCGCGTCAGTCCCGCCCCGCCGCGGCGGTCCTTCCGGCTGGCGGAATGTTCGGCACGAAGCTGCCCACGTCGTGCCGGTGCGGCAGTTGGAGAAGGAGCGATTTCCTTCTTGTGTGCGCCGGCTCTCTGCCCGTCGCGACAACGTCTAGATGTAAACATGAGGAAATGAAAGCTGAAATTCTGATCTATCGTCTCATATTCGTCTTTTATCTCAAACCCAAATGTCACTGTATAGCAAAAGCAATAGAATTGGCCTTGATGTTCCAATACTTTTGTAAGAAATAAATAGTTTTCTTTTTAAAATGCACTCCTTGGTTGTGCTCACTGCATTACAAACTCAAATCCAACATTGTGAGATTTTTTTTTTAAATGTGTTGAAATGGAGTTTTCTTGTGATTCCTCTATATTCCTGTATATTTCATGATTGGCTGGTTAGAAAACTACATGAACGTACAGGTGATCCTAATAAAGTGGACGGTGAATGAACATGACGTGGCTGAAATGATTTCCAAAACACTTCAGGAGCAGCTAGCGATAAAGATTAAGGTTGTTACACCGGCTTGATGATTGATCTTTTAATAATGATA
The DNA here is from genome assembly GCF_023375685.1 of Ictalurus furcatus. Lineage (NCBI taxonomy): Eukaryota > Metazoa > Chordata > Actinopteri > Siluriformes > Ictaluridae > Ictalurus > Ictalurus furcatus. The sequence continues at coordinate 88,373 of NW_026521046.1, read as the reverse complement.
CATAAATAAATAGAAAGCGAATGGAATGATTTAGAAAATCGGTGTCCCAAAACGGAACTGATGTTTGTGTGCTTTGTTGATTCTTATGTAGATGCCACTCCATCAGAATTTGAGAGAGTTATTGTTTTTTCGTGAAGAACGTGGAGGAGCTCCAGAGAGAGGCCACGTCATCCTGCTCCATCTCCTCATGTTAAGAGCATACTTCTCTCTCCTCACATAGTGGTACACCACTTCACACTGCCGTCTAAATACACACACACACATTTAAGAGCACACGCTGTCTTTACTCAATGAATACACTCTCAGGCACAAGTAGGGAGTGGATGAGTATGAAGCGGGCACACACACACACACACACACACACACACACATTCCTGTTTGCAATTTTTTTTAACTATAGAGAAGTAACCTAGTGTCACATTTTATAAATCATTAATACTTAAAAATGGATCTTGGAATGATAGTCAGCATGTCTGCAGCATGAATTCATAGTATTTACGATCTAGTATTTGACCTGTAAATATGTAAAAAAAAAAAAAAAAAAAGAGAAGTATTAATATATTTGTCCTTACACGTCATGTTCATCTTTCCCTGTGGTCCTCTGTGCCAACTCCCTTTCATATTTTAACATTTCAATACAGTTTTTAGCTACTTGAAGGTTTTTGTTTGTTTTTTTCCCCCCAAAGTGAATCATCCATCTATTTTTGTATTTTATTAGTTCAATTCAATTCAATTCAATTTTATTTGTATAGCGCTTTTTACAATAGACATTGTCTCAAAGCAGCTTTACAGAAATATCAACATGGTATACAGATATTAAAGGTGCGAATTTATCCCAACTGAGCAAGCCACTGAGTGGCGACGGTGGCAAGGAAAAACTCCCTAAGATGTTTTAAGAGGAAGAAACCTTGAGAGGAACCCGACTCAGAAGGGAACCCATCCTCATCTGGGTAACAACAGATAGTGTGAAAAAGTTCATTATGGATTCATATGAAGTCTGTATGGCCTTAGGAGCAGCCATAGTCCCAGCAGTCTGGAATTAAAGAAGATTTGAGCTCCATCCAGAGGCAGAAAGGATCTGGATCTCTAGTATCTCCATAAATTCATGTGGGGCTCGGCGAAAGGAGAGAGGGAGAAAAAAGATTATTATGACTGCGAAGTAGTAGAACAGAATCTAGTCAGGGTAGGCTTGAGTAAACAAATACGTTTTAAGCCTAGACTTAAACACTGAGACTGTGTCTGAGTCCCGAACACTAATAGGAAGACTGTTCCATAACTGTGGGGCTCTATAAGAGAAAGCTCTTCCCCCTGCTGTAGCCTTCACTATTCGAGGTACCGTCAAATAGCCTGCATCTTTTGATCTAAGTAGGCGTGGCGGATTATATAAAACCAAAAGGTCGCTTAGATATTGTGGCGCGAGACCATTTAGTGCTTTATAGGTTAATAAAAGTATTTTATAGTTAATGCGAGATTTTACTGGGAGCCAATGCAGTATTGATAATATCGGTGTGATATGGTCGTACCTTCTAGTTCTAGTTAGGACTCTAGCAGCTGCATTCTGGACTAACTGGAGCTTATTTATATTCCTACTGGAACATCCAGACAGTAAGGCATTACAGTAATCTAATCTAGAGGTGACGAATGCATGAACTAGTATTTCCGCATCATGTAGTGACAATATGTTTCTTATTTTAGAAATATTTCTGAGATGAAAGAAGGCTATCCTAGTAATATTATCTACATGAGCATCAAATGATAGGCTGGAGTCAATAATCACTCCAAGGTCTTTAACTGCTGCACATGATGACACAGAAAGACCATCCAGAGTAACCATGTGATCAGAAAGATTACTTCTAGCTACACGTGGGCCTAATAAAAGTATTTCTGTTTTATCAGAATTAAATAGAAGGAAGTTAGTTAACATCCAATGTCTAATGTCCTTTACACAATCCTCAGCTTTACTAAGCTTCTGTCTGTCCTCTGGCTTCGCTGAAACATACAACTGTGTATCATCAGCATAACAGTGGAAGCTAATTCCATGTTTACGAATAATTCGACCTAGGGGTAGCATATATAAAGTAAAGAGCAGTGGGCCTAAAACAGAACCCTGTGGAACTCCAAAAGTAACCTCAGTACGCATGGAGAATTCACCATTTACATCTACGAACTGATAACGATCGGTCAGATAAGACCTGAGCCAGGAGAGGACTGTTCCCTTAATACCAACAACATTTTCTAATCTATCAAGGAGAATAGTGTGATCTATAGTATCAAAAGCTGCACTAAGGTCGAGTAACACAAGCAGAGAGACACAACCCTGATCGTAGGTCAGTAGAAGGTCATTTACTACTTTAACTAATGCTGTCTCTGTGCTATGATGAGGTCTAAACCCTGACTGATACATTTCATGAATGTTATTCCTATCTAAGTACGAGCATAACTGCTTTGCTACAACCTTTTCTAAAATCTTAGAGATGAAGGGGAGATTTGATATTGGTCTATAGCTGGACAATTGAGACGGGTCAAGATCAGGTTTTTTAATCAAGGGTTTAATAACTGCTAATTTAAGTGATTTAGGTACATAGCCAGTGCTTAGGGAAGAATTGATTATATTTAGAAGTGGTTCAATTACTCCTGGACAAATCTGTTTAAACAAACATGTAGGTACGGGATCTAGTATGCAAGTTGATGAATTGGCTGAAGAGATTAATGTAGCTAGTTCGGTCTCTCTAAGCGAAGCAAAATACTCTAAACATTGATCTGATATTGCTACATTGTCATGTAATGGGTTTGTTACAGTACTGTCCGGTTTTAATTTAATGGCCTGTATTTCACGTCTAATATTTTCAACCTTATCGATGAAAAATTTCATGAAATCTTCACTGCTATGTAATGATTGAGTGTTTCTCTCTGTAGTGGTTTTATTCCTAGTTAATTTTGCTACTGTGTTGAAAAGGAATCTAGAATTGTTTTTGTAGTTACAATTTAATGTAGTTAAAAGTAATTAGTTACTTTCCATTTTATGTCCGCTCTGTCATCACACTGAAGCGTGATAGTTATGTCCGTATTATTCATTTCTCACAGACCTGCCTTTCACCTTGCTAATATATGGAAGCACTGAATAAACAGTCAATTTGTCATGTTTTTGTATGAAGGTGTAAAAATGTTGAGTTGTACGGCCTTTCCTGCCTCGTGGACTTTTCACCGGTATCGTTTGAATAAATCAAACTGGTAATGAAGTGTCGTTACTGATAGGGAAGCAAAACCGAGACAAAGATCTGAATGTGAAAATCCACTGAATTTGGAAATGAAATTTCGACACCAGTGAATTAATAGAATCCGTGTATCATATCATCTTATCATATCTTTTCATATTCAATTATCCAATTATCCGAAAATGGAAAAATGGCTTGTTATTTTATTATTCATTTAAAAATCCAAAACGAAACAGGGGAAAAAAAAACAAACAAGTCGTTTTCCGTTCTTTCAATCTCACGCTCAAGTTAAAAATAAGCGATTAGAAAACGGGTCAAATGTCCAGGTTTCATTTGAACATTTTATTCATTTTTTTCGATTGACTATGACCCGGAAGTTACTGGTTTCTTCACGTGTTGTGCTGGATAAAGGTGTTTTTATTTTGGTTTATTTGTTTAGTTTTTTGCTGAAGAGCATGGGGAGATTCGTACTGTTTAAGGGAGCCAAATGTGTAACCCTCAAAGAAGACTGCAAAAATATTAACTGCAGTTAAACCAGTCAATAATCCTTTATAATCCTACAAACGTTTTTGTATTTACGCTTTTACATTTTAGAAAATGGGCAAAATCAAGTTTAAAGAGAGGCTGTAATAAAAATACAGTTTTTGGAGTATCATGGTCGGCGCAGTGGCTTTGTAGTTAGCTTCTTTGCTTCACACCCCCAGGTTGTACTCTGGTTTCCTCCCCTAGTCCAAAGACATGCGTTGTAAATTGTCCGTAGTGTGTGAACAGTTGTATGATGGGCTTACACCTCGTCAACGGTGACCTCCGCCTTGTGCCCCGAGTCCCCTGAGATAGACTCCAGGGTGACCCTGTGTAAGATCGATGGAATATCTGATTTAATGTACACTGAAAAACTTTTCATTTCTTTTTTTGAAAGCATGTAACATCAGCACGACGTATGGGGTTCACCGAAACGGGACTATTGAAGACTCGAATAACCGGCTCTTTTTCCAGTCTGTGTAGCCTCACATTCCTGTTATTGGGTGACACGGGTGGAATCCAATGAGGTTTTCTACTGTTCTCAAGGCTTGGCATGCTGTGCATCCTGAGATGCTTTTCTGCTCACCATGTATGTAAAGAGAGGTTATTTGACGTTACCATGGCCGTCCTATTAACTTGACCCAGTCTAGCCATTCTCCTTTCGTCAACAAGGTGTTTCCACCCCGAGAACTGCCACTTACCGGATGTTTTTCACACAAGTATGTGTGTGTGGAAATCCTAGGAGAGCCGCAGTTTCTGGAATACTCAAACCAGACCATTTAGAATCTACAACCATGCCACGGATAAAATCACTGTATTACATTCTGGTGTTTGATGTGAGTATTGACTGAAGCTCTTCATCTGATCCTGCTTGATGTTGTACATTGTGGTGTTGCCATATGATTGGCTGATTGGATAATTGTATGAATGAGCACATGTACAAGTGATCAGTGAGCACATCTATCTACCATAGAGGTATTTTGGGGCAATACTTGACAATGTACCTGACTTTGTTAGATTTGTGGCCAAGTTGAAGAAGCTTTTGACATCCCAATGGAGAAAAAAAAATAAAACAATCCAAGACAAATTCACTTTCAGTTTTTTTTTTATTATTGTTTTTTTCCCCCTTCATGTTAATCTCTTTCTAGAGAACCCGTCCAAACTTCATACGTCAATGCAGTAAGCAAGATAAACTGTCTACAGATAAAGAATCTAAGCATGCATCTGTTTTCACCCTTATAGAAAAAGTTTTGCAGTTCCTATCCAAAAGACACCAATAGCCCAGATGTCCTTAGAAACTAAATGTAACCTCCAACTCGTGGCCTTTTCAGTAACTCGATTCCCAGACATCGCCACACTGATCATAGTGCATCCTTCAAATCCACCGTGCAGCGGAAATGGACCGGTCGATTTAAACGGATTGTTGAAAATGTACGTTGTTCAAGGCATTTGTGAATTTGAAATTTCGCTACAAACCGAGTCTGAACAGTCGCCAGAATCTGAGGCAAAAACATACGAAGTACCGAGATCACGTCGTCATTGCCTTGTCTTTGGTGTTCTACATTTTTGACAAAAGTAACACCAGAGATGCTGCGTTAAAGTGGTCAAGAAAATTACACCAGAGTAAAAAAATCTCATTGGGTTAGATTATAAACATCGACTGAAACTCTCGATAGGACGTGACATTGTTGGAGAGTTGCATACGAGCGGACATTCAACAATATTTAGTAGAAGCCTTGTGGATGTTTTTGTCTGTGTTCGTCTGTAATATACTGGACTGTCCTACCAAGAGTTCGACCACATACACATTCAACTGAAGCTCATACAGTCAGCATACTGAACTCTCCTTTTTGCCATAGTGCGGCCGCTTAACAGGATAAGGCCTCAGAAGTCAAGCACCAGCAGCTTGTGGCTAAAAAGCTGCAGCAGAATTGAGCTCGGCTAGGAGGTGACGGGTGACGGAAAAAAGCCGGGGAACCTCGGAAAGGAAAACAGGGCTGTGTTCCAAATCTTTTATTGCCTCCTCTTCAAACTCCAAAAACCTCTGGGCCCTACAGCTAAATCCAAAGCTGAGGAAAACAACCGTTCAACTAAGAAGGCCTTTTCAAACACAATGTTTGAGCGAAGGGAGGAAATGATCAAACACGGATCAATTGGAACACAGCCCATACAGCAAAACCGTAAAAAGGTGCCATAGAGTGTAAATGATTCAAAAAGACACAAATCTAAGCCCAAACACTTCATATGACCATTGATATGACTGCTAACGAAATCTATTGTACTGTAGCTACACTGCTACAAGTGTACATAAAGATACACCGATACAACCAGTTGAACATGAATAACACGCAAAGCACATTTCACAAGCACGATATCTTTCAAAAATGTCCAAAAGCACAAATTCCCTAATAAAGGAAAAAGACATGTTTGTGCTAACATGTAAGACTTGAGTTTCTACATCTTCCAAACAAGTACACTTGAGCGTCTTCGTTACTGTAAGCTCGGCTCTGAAAATCTGCTACCACTGTTGTACCAGTAAACACACACACACAGACAGAGCAAGTTAGCAAAGATTGGTCAACAAGGTTTCTTCAACACAACCACCTTTTGATACATGTACGCTCACTTCATATTGTCAGTCCCTTTTTAAAAGTGAATTAAACCATGAGCAGCTATCTTCTCAAAAGTCCTGTTCAATTTCAGAGCACAAAAAAACTGCCTATATACACAACAATTCAGTCCCACGGCTCTGAAAGAAATGCAGAGCACAAATGTACAAATCACTGCGATTTCTATTTTTCTAAAATGTGAAAAGGATGCTTGTAAAAAGATGATAAATCTTCACTGGGAATTACTTTAAGGTGATCATCAACAATTAATTTATAAATCAGGGGAGCCTGGCTCTGGTCCTGAATTCCTGTGATCATGCACAGTGTGATGATTTCTCATCTAACACTCCTACCTAATGACCCGAGGACTTAAATCGGGTGTGATTCAGGAAAATTCCCAAACTGTACTGGACTGTAATCTTACAGGACCACAGTAAGGCTTCCCCGCTCTAAAGCGTTTCCTATAGAAATATTTATTTGAACATGATGTGGATAATCTAATCACAGACTCTGGATTAATGGTGCACACAGCGATGCTTTCACACAAAAGTGTGATGGACACTAAAAAGCTGGAGCAGCACTAATGCATGAATAGTTTGTCTCAGAGTTTGTACTTTCAATTAGAAACACATTAAACCTCTGCACAGTTTCCAACTTCATATGAATAATATTGTAAACAGTCGTATTAGTGAGAATGAGGACAAACGGTTAAATATTCACAGAAAGTCTGACTTGGTCACAAAGCAGATGTCCCTCCCCTCCCCCCACTGAGAGCACGTATGCGTTGAGCAGTGCTCCCTCTTCAGGCTGGGAGATGTATCACAGGTTACACCACGTTGTCTTCTGTGGGTGGCTCAGCATTGGGGGGCTGGAGGAGAGTTTGTTGAACTGTAAAATGACTTTCACTTAGGGGTGTACTCACTTTTGTTGCCAGTGGTTTAGACATTAATGGCTGTGTGTTGTTATTTTGAGGGGACAGCAAATTTACACTGTTATACAAGCTGTACACTCACTACTTGACATTGTAGCACAGTGTCATTTCTTCAGTGTTGTCACATGAAAAGATATAATCAAATAGTACCATAGCAGGCTGAGAGTTTCACATCAACAAAGGTCAAGCGTGCTCGTTAGAATATCAGCCTGGAAAGTTTTCAAATCGGTCTTATCAGTGTTTTTTTGCTCGCTCATTCACACTTTGCATTATGGTTACAATAACAGTCTATCCTTCTGCCCAACATGGATAAAACAGGCCACGTCAGCCATTTTGACAGCCTGTGGTGTTGTCTGGTAAAAATGTGTGTGTAAGTTTATATTATAGATTATATTTGTAATACATCTCCTTGCACATGCACTTTTTCCCCTTAATAGTACACGGACATACTTGTGCATGAAAAGCAGATAGAACAGTATAATCAAAAAGAGTGCGAAGAAGACGAAGGGGAAAAAAGTAGAGTAGTCATGGCCCCGCCCTCCTTTAAGCCAACCAATGAAAGCCAAGCTCGTTATCAAACAAAATCAAGGTCTACAAAATAACCTGTTGGGAGAACACCACATAGAAACACTACACCTTAAAGTGATTAACATCCTATATAAGGTTTGCATAATTATTAGCTTCTCCAATTCAGGAAAATGGGCCAAAAAAAAGAGGTCAGAAATTGTAAAATGCCTATCAGAGGGCTGCAGCACACTGACGATCGCAAAATTATTGAGGTGTGACCTCCCAACAAAAATGCTTTGTTATGAATACTCGACAGGGGGCAAAAAACTGCGGAGAAGAAAAGGCGCTAGTTGACTGCAAAAGACTTAAGAAGAATAAATCGTGAGAGAACCCATTAGCCAGCACCGCCACCATGTTTCAGAACTGCAACCTTCCACGAGTGTCCAGAAATACAAGGTGGCAAGTGCTCAGAGACATGGCTACAGTAAGGAAGGCTGAAATACAACCGCCACTGCATAAGACTTACAAGCTGAAGCATCATGACTGGGCCAAGAAATACCTGAAGACCATTCCTTATAGGTTTTATGGACCGATGAAATAAGAGTGACTATAGATGGAGCAGATGGACCTTTTCCGTCTGGTTAAAGATGGACTGAAAATGAACTCCCAAACCTACTGCCAGTTTGTAGAAGATCCGTTCTTCAAGCAATGGTACAGGAAGAAGTCAGCAACGTTCAAGAAGACCATGATCTTTATGCAGGGCAATGCTCCATTCAGCTAAAATGGATCATGAACAGATCAAGAAACTGACATTCAACGGATGGAAGGCTCATGGTGATTATTGAAAAGAAGGGTGGCTACATTCATCACTGAATAGCTTTGAAGGGCCAAAATAGTTCATTGTTAGTTCATTGAATAACTTCCTCTGAGAAATTAAATTTTTTCTTAGTTAAACCTTCTATTTTGTTGGGAAAGAAACATTTAGGATCAACTGAGACCACTGTATTTGTTCACCAATCAAATTAAGCTGAGAAGTACCATTTTCCAAGTGTTTGTTTTTTTTCTTTTTACAGGCCTAGTTAAATAAATTGGAATATAGAAGTACAGTAGAAACGAGAAACCGGACTGAATGCACGTTTTTAAAACGGCTATAGTTGTGTATCCGTGGATTGCAGGTGTGATAAAGTGAAAAACTGAAATCTGTATGAAGCGAATGTAGTTCAGTTCAGTCTGAAGTTGTAGAGGAAACATTCGCACTCGGTAATTTAGTTTTGTAACGCCACACAGATCATAAGGTCTGTTAGAAATTATATATCGGAGCTACAAACCCCACCCTGCTCTGCTGTACGAGGCGACTCAACACCACCATCTTGTGTTTGTGTGTATGTGTTGCTGTGTTCATGAGGCAGTTTTGCTTAGTTTTTTCTTTAAGGTTTAATGTTCTATATTATTGTGAGTGTGTGTTTATGTATTTTAGTGTGAGCTGTAGTTTTGTTTTGTAATCTTTTAATTTAATTGACTTTTGATAGGTCACTTATGCACATACTTGCTCACTAAAATGGCGGGTGCTTGCGTCTTCTTGTTCAGCTTCTTCGTCTGTAAGACAGTGTTGTACTTGAGCGCCATCAAGTCGTACTTTTATGTAACTTCACCGGCTCCGGGCACGTGAACAAAAGCGCAAATCTCATTGGGCGGCCAGTTTTTATGCAGCGCGTCAAAAACACGAGCCACTCGTTATTTCCATTTCCAATTTTTTTTTATTTATTTTTTTTTTACATTTGCTGCTTTTCCGCCACGTGTTTTATGCCCGAGTGTGAAAACTCATTGACAGTGACAGGGGCGTTAAACAGACCGTTTTGAACCCGTCCCCGTGTGAACAGGGCTTTAGGTGTTCATTGTGTACATTGTAGTGCGTTGTTCCTGTCGTGGAAATTAGACAACACTCACAGACTCATCCTCTGAAGGTAAAAAGGTTTATTACAGAAAGATGGTTAATACAGGATAGAATAAAGCAGGACAGAATAATGAGAGTGCTCTGAAGTCCTTGTACGAAACCACTACTATATATATGAAACTCAGAGCGTGACATCATTCTGTGTACCGATAAGAAGCAGTTTGAGGCAGTTCAAACAGGCTTTGTTTTAGGATCTTAGATGATGTTTAGACGAACATTGAACAGAAGAACATGTTTGTGTCTCTGTAAGCAGATAAACATTCTGATCTCAGTGACATCACATGGCCTTCTGAGTCGTTATCCTCACATGAGAATGAAACAGAACAAGAACAAAACTATTTGAAAGTAAAAATTAATAATTTCCCTCACAGTGTAATGAACAGAATCTGCTGTTTGTTAATAACTGGAATCTGTTCTGGGAGCGTCAATTTCAAAATGTTTGTTTTAGTAAACTAATTAACCTAAAATTAGATCATACTGAATGCACATCCAGCACCTTTAATCTGAAGCTAGGACTATTAAACATTAGATCTCTTGCGTCTAAGGCTCTTATTGTTAACGACATCATTACTGATCAGGAATGTAATTTAATGTGTTTAACGGAAACTTGGATTAAACCAAACGAGTACATAGCATTAAATGAAGCCAGTCCTCCTGGATACAGTTATGTACATCAGCCTCGTTCAACTGGTAGAGGAGGAGGTGTTGGTCTCATCCATAGAAAAAAATCTAGGAGTCACACAAAAACTTAGTTATAAATTTAATTCTTTTGAAATTCTTTATACCAGCATAACTTATGTAGCCACAAAAAATAAGTCAATTCCTCTAATTATTATTTACAGACCCCCAGGGCCATATACTGAATTTCTTAGTGAATTTGCAAACTTTATCTCAAACCTGGTTGTTTCTGTAGATAAAGCATTAATCGTCTGTGATTTTAATATTCAATTTGATAACCTGGAAGACCCTCTGAGAACAGCGGTTGTGTCCATCTTAGATTCAGTAGGGATCAATCTGAACGTAATCGGGCCTATCATAATGGTGGTCACACTCTTGACCTCATACGTATGGATTAAATATAGAAAATATTGTAACACTTCCACAGTCTGAAGTTGTCTCCGATCATTCTTATCTCGTTCATAATACGTATGGATCATATTTCCACCTCGCCACCGCATAAAATGTACTTTCACATCAGCTACTGCACCGAGCTTCATCAATAACCTCGCACAGACATCAGTTAGATTTGGATCACCGTCTGATCCGACAGATCTCAATCAGGCGACCGAATCAACGCTCCGCTACACGCTAGATCAGAGGTCCCCAAACTAGGGCCTGCGGGCCAAACTTGGCCCTTCACAGCAAAAAGTTTGGGCACCTCTGCGCTAGATAGATTAGACAATGTTGTTGGCATTAAGGGAACGGTCCTCTCCTGGCTCAGGTCTCATCAGACCGATCGTTATCAGTGTTAGATAAGATTTTTGATAGAAATAAAACACATGGGCAATAAAATATGGAGAATGAGAATTTATTGAGAATAAGGGAAAGAACAGAGTCACGCTCTCTTCCTTATAGACAATGTCTCTTAAAAGTTAACTACAGCAAGGCCTAGGGCCTGACCAAAAAGAGGAAGTGCAGCACACAGCACACACACCCAAGAGCATGAACTCACACACACACACACACCCAGAGTAATCAGAATAACAACGTAATGGCTAATGATTATTTTACTAAATCATACAGTACATATGCTAATAACAATGCAGAAAAAGCACACAGGTGATAAATGTCCTCACTCAAATACATTTATAATCTGAGTAATAACCACATGTATAAAGAACTATAAAGAAGTATAAAGAACTGCAATGGGTATTAACTGGATTACCTTGAACAAACATCTTAAAATACCACACAATTCTTAGTATAATGTGTTGCAAATAGAGCCGCAACATCTAATCCATAATAGTTGATAATAATCGAGAATGAAAATCGTTGACCGAGCAACCCTCCTCCCGGAACGGTCATCGACGTGACCGTTCCGGCACGTGACCCGAGTGGTCTGTTCAGGCGTAGTTCATCATTCTTTCTCTCTGTCTCTGGCGGTCTTTCTGATCGCAGCTTCAGGTTGCGTTCGGTGTGTTTTAAACGCTGACCGCTTGATTTGTCAGGTACGACTTCATCGTGAGTCACAAAGTGCACTTCAGCAGCGTGGCCCCCACTCACTACACACACACACCTGTGTTCATACGAGCCCGCTTTCTACACAACCCCGGATCATGCTGATTGATGATGTAAGGATTGAGGATGTGGTCATTTTCTTTAATCGCACTTCTATCACTAGAGAATCCGCATCGTGTGATCAAAAACGGAGAACGCGTGTTAATTTGTTAACCATTAAAACCAGTACCATTATTGGTTCTTAATGGTATCCACTAGACATAACATGCCACCAAAGCAACAAATTACCACTTGTCATTAATATCTCACTGTGACCCGAAAGCTGCTTGTCGGATGTTTAATGTAAGATTAGAAAGTTCAGCTCGTTTATCTCCTCTCAGGTGTGTGTAAAAGAGAACCTGGCTGTGTCCTTGCAGCATGTGATTTCTATTTCGTCTGTGTCTTTTCAGAAGGAGGAGGTGGAAGACAGGAGATGAATTTTTTGTTGTTGTGGTTAAATAAAAAGTACTTGAGTAAAATATTTGGCTTCAAATATCAAATATTTAATTATTTTACTCAGTAAAACACACACACACACAGAGACACACAAGCACAAAGACACACACACACACAAAAAAACAGTTGTTCCCTCATCATCCCTCTGTTTATTCCCTCTCTTAATTCTCTCTCTATTCCCTCTCTATATTCCCCCTCTCTATTCCCTCTCTTAATTCTCTCTATCTATCCTCTCTCTCTTTATTCCCTCTCTATATTCCCTCTCTTTATTCTCTCTCTATCCCGTCTGTCTTTATTCTCTCTTTATTCCCTCTCTCTATTCTCTCTCTCTCTCTCTCGATCTCTCTCTCGTGTATGTATTTTATAATTATATTTTTAAACAGGTAACTTAAATTTAGTGTCTCTCATTCTGTCAATGTAGATGAGCAGGAAACAACGTACCATGATAGATTAATTTTCTTGGCAGATGTTTGTGAATGACAAGGTCGCTTAAAACCTGTAAATGGAATTCCTGTGACACTGTAAGTCCATGTCAGTCAGGTAACTACTGCTATGAAAATTTCTGCTGGATAGGCTTAACTCTTTTACCAGAGGCAAAAAAATGGAACTGACTTAAAGATTTTTTTTACGACTCTCTAATGTCAATACAGAATAATCCTAAAGCTGTTAAGTCTGTTAAAAAGGATACTTGATGTGTTAGATGTATGATTGATTTTTGATATAAGATACAGAATTTTGATTTTACTGTCTTATAGATTCAAGTGTTTTTGTACGACTTTGTATTCCCCTACTGTTGTTTCATTAATAATAAAAAATTTTTCCAATAGATGCTTTAAACAATTCAATTGGAACCCGTCTGGGCCAGGAGCTTTGTTACACTGCATAGTTTTAACTGAATTTCAAATTTCTTCAAGAGACAGTGGGGAGTCCAGTTGCATGGCAGTATTCGAATCAATAACAGGGTTACAAAGGTCTTGAAGAAATGCATTCACTTTAGTATCGTCTGCAGGAAATTCAGATTTATAAGGTGAAGAGTAAAACCATTTAAAAGTAGCATTAATTTCCATGGGATCTGTAGTGACAATATTATAAGTGTGTGCGTGCTAATCTTAAACCTGTGCGCGTGCTGCGACGGGAAATACCGGTTTAAAGCATGTTCGCGTTAAAGTCTTGCTGAAGGTGTTAAATATGTCACAGAGCCACACTCACGAGCGTCATAAACCGGTTTAAAAAATTAATAATAATTTCTGTTCCTTTGGTGAAAACTTTCAGAGCATTTTAAATCTACACCAGCCTTTTGTAAATGTATAAAAAAGTATATAATCCGTATATGTAAAATATTTAAATGAATAAAAAAGCAGTGCTCGTGTTATTACAGGAGGTGACATTTTGTAGGAAAACGTGAATAGTGAACGTGCCTCGAGGACGTGCACCGTAGGGTTGACAAAAGGCCAAAAACGCTTTAACAACAAGTTTCAGCTCCAGTTAAAGGAAAGTGCTTGACTCAAGTAGTTTTTTTCCCCTACAACAATTCCTAGATAACCGGTTTAGAGTACAAGTAAAATATACTAACTTGTTGATTTTATCATATCACATTCCACAACACTGATTAAACCTGAGGTTCTGATTCTCACAGGGGCCACTGTTACTGACTGTTTAATACTGTCTCAGTTCTGAGATTCATTTAATGTTCAGTCGAAGTGAATAAGTTTCATATTTAGTGTAAAATATTAGTGTAATCCACCTGTTTCTAAATTACATTGTATAGCACATCTATCATGTGCACACTGAAAATTCAAGTCCCAGATGTTTCTAAAACTACACACAACCGTGTGTATGTATATATATATATATATATATATATATATATATATATATATATATAGGAAATCACACACACACACACACACACACACACACACCTCTACTACATCCTCCAGGAAACACACGAAGGAAACCTCACCTTTCCCGGCTTCTAATACACTCATTCATCTGCTTTAAATATACTTTTTTTCTACACATCCTCAATTCACAGCACCTGTTAATTCTTTATTTCCTTTTTTCTACATCACTCACTCTCTCTCTTACACACTCTCTCTACTAAACTAATTATACACAACCTCAGCTCACCCTTAAGATATAACCGTTAAGTAAAATTTTCCTTCAGCCATCAGAAGAATACATTAGCTCTGACGTGTTTGACTGATAGCATTTCGCTTCCGTTCTTGCGGTTTTGTAAACATCGAGCATACGGACGCTCTGATCGCAGCCTTGATCTCGTATAGCTCGTATCTTTAACCCTGCAATTACACGGTTTTAAGCTAAATTAAGCTATTTAGATCGTCAACACTGTACGAAACATTCCCAATAAAATCTTGGACAAATTCTGTAACAAATTTATGCACGTTCTCCGTTTTTGATCACACGATGCGGATTCTCTAATGATAGACGTGCGATTAAAGAAAATGACCACATCCTCAATCCTTACATCATCAATCAGCATGATCTGGGGTTGTGTAGAAAGTGGGCTTGTATGAACACGTGTGTGTGGATTTTACCTGCCAGTTGTAATACATGTGGCAGAGTTTGTAGGTGAGTCTCTGCATGTGGTCTGGTTTGAGGCCACTGCTGTCGTACACCACGTTGTAGTGAGTGGGGGCCACACTGCCGAAGCGCACTTTGTGACTCACGATGAAGAAGTCGTACCTGACAAATCAAGCCATCAGCGTTTAAAACACACCGAACGTAACCTGAAGCTGCGATCAGAAAGACCACCAGGGAAAGAGAAAAAGATCGATGAACTATGCCTGAACACACCACTTGGGTCACGTGACTTCGGCGTCGATGACTGTTCCGGGAGGAGGGTTGCTCAGTCTGGCGTCGAGGAGAGCGAAGAATCTGGAAGAGATGCGTTTCTTCACCACCAACACGGTCAGTTTGGGCCTGCACACAGAAACACTGATGGCTGAGAGAAAACCCAAAAAGCGTGCGTCAAATCTGTTTTATGGAGATGTGTCGAGTCTCACGCGTGATCTTCACCCATGGCCTTGATGGACTGCGTGAACTGAGGCACTTTGTAGTCGACTACGCTCAGCAGCACGCCGTCGCCCACGCCATCTCGATACGCCACCATGCGTGACGGCAAACATTCGTCCTATTTGAAGTAGACCTTCAGTGCAGCTGAGGAAAAGAAATCAAAACAAAAAGCCATGTCTTAATGCGCTTCTTAACTGAAGCGACAATTCTAAAATTGCTCGCTTTTTCTCCCACGTTCCGTCAGATTGCAGTGTGAGTATTTCATCCTGAGTGTAAAGTCGGAATTCAAAGAGACTGCAGTGTAACAAGGTCATTTATGAGCATGATGTTCCTCCCAGAGTGCATTTCATACCCTGCACACTTTGAAAACCACCTGAGAGAAGGACGGTGCTCTCATGGTTACAGAGCAGTGGCACATAGCATACAGAGCACATAGCATACAGAGCATGGCCCAGACCCTTTATGAGGAAGATGAAGGTGGCGGTAGCAGCGAGGAAAACAACGTTCAGAGGATTCAAGACTAAAAAAATTGTGATTCTGTCCTTCGACTGGAAATTAGAAATACAGAGAAGATTGTGTGAGATTAAGAGAACCAGCTCAGGCCTGAGTAAAGAATCCTGAGATGCAGGAAGTAGTGTTAAAAGTCTCTGAAATTTCCCACCACTGAGCTGAAAAACTCTTGTTGGATTCATAATCTTTACTGATCGTTTGTAGTGGTAACAATATGCAGATATACGAGGGATTAAAAAATATCAACAAATATAGAAACCATGAGCATGCTGCTATATGTAGAAAGATTATCAATGCATTACTCATTCATTATGCATTACTAATTCATTCAAATAATTAATATAATGGTCGTTACGTTACTAGTCACATGTATGGTTTTTCTAAGTAATACAATACATTTTCTATACATAACCCCTAAAAAGTACGGATACAGCATAGTAAAATACTTTAATATTTGAATCCTAAACAAACAACATGGTCACACTTGATTCTACCCAGTGTGTGAGACCCACCATCTGAACCTGTTGCCCCACTCTCTGCTGCAGAGCCTCCTGTCATCGTACTCCATCCTGCACACAGAAAAAAAATGAAATGGCGGGGGGATAAAAAGTGTTAATGCTGCAATTAAGACATGATCCTTGCTCAACATGGCTCTGGTTCAAATAAAACACTACGCACAGTAACCACTGCCTTCCGCTATGAATGAAAGAAAAGCTGTTGAGAAGCTCTTCATTTTAGAGCATGTAGTTCGGAAAACACGTTTATTTGCCGAGACCATTGAAACGTTTGTACCTAACTGATGGACTGCAGCTGAATACAGTCAATATGAGAGCAAAGTTCTGCACTACCTAATTGACGAGGACCGCTTTAATAATTTGAAATTAACAGTGTTACACACTAGCGTCCCTTTCATGAAGCTCACGAGGAGTGAATTTTAAAAAGAGCCCAGGACGCAGTAATGGCACAGGCTACAATTTCTTTCTAAACACTGGTCAAGTGTGTTGGCTCACATTCCCGGCCTCTGAAGGTGGATGCCCACGGGCACTTTGTTGAGGGTCTGCAGCAGTGAGTGAGCGACGTCAGCGTCACGGCGCGTATGGGACAACAGCCAGATCTCCTGAGGCATGCTGGTCATCAGAGGAAGACCTCGCATCTCTTTAGACCAATCCGCGTCACATGGGTTGTACTCGTACTGCGCACACACACACATACACACACACACACGCACACACAAACTCTACTCAGCAAGAGTGCGACACGTGTCGTGTACAGTTCTGTGTTCTCTGTGTTCTGTGGTCCCCCTTACTGCTCTCGCTCCCTGTAGGATCCTTTCAACAGGAAGAACTCTTCCAGTCAGATTCAGCAGCTTGTTCTCAAAGCTTAGACCCCATGTGCTGAGTGTAGTCTGAACACTGGCATTCCTGGAAGAGATTCACTGAAAAATTCAGCAGTGTAAATTGGTATAGCGTTCATTTCAAACATTTAATCGTACACCTTCAGATCAAAAGGCTTTTAAGATCATGAAAAACATTTCAGTCAGGTGTCCACAAACTTTTGATCGGTAGTGTATATCTATCATTAAACTTAAGAATGATATAATCAGAAAAACCATCACGCTATATGTTCAGCCTCGTGTTGCCCGGGATAGTCTCTGTAAAGTAAATACACATCCCTTATATGCATGCTACAAATGTTTCTTTTGTAAAATTTGTCTCTGTCTTGCACGTTAAGGATAAATTTCTAAATGTAAAGAATGTATAAGTTTCTGTAAAGCTGCTCTGTGACATCGTACGCTGTTAAACGCACTATACAGACAAACGCAGAATTGAATTAATAATGCAGTCGCTTTTATCCAGTACCTGCTCATGTTGTTGATGAATCTGTTGAGGCGGTTCTCCCACTGTTCTGGGGTCAGTCTGGTGTGAGTGGAAAGGTCCTTCATGATGTTAAAGTCGTGCACATCTTATCAGTCAGACCTGAGCAAGTTACAACAATTAGTGCGATAAGAAGCAGACAGTGATTAAGCGCTGTGTTTCTCCCGCTCTGTGAGGGAGACCTGTGAGGTAGCAAAACTCCGGGATGAGTAAGACAGGTCCTGGTGGAGGAGCTCCTGCAGGACCCAACCTCCTAACGTGACTGACCAGCAAAACCTGGTTCCTATCAGTGATCTGCAGATCGTATTCCTAAAAAATATATATTATATCCCACAAAGAAATTAAGACGGGAACAAAGTCAGCAGTGAAATGAGGCTCCTTTAATACTGACTACGTTTACATGGACAGCAGTAATCTAATTATTGACCTTAATCTGAGTAAGATAATAATGTGATTAAGGTGTTTACATGAGTCGCTTTTAGAATACTCCTGTCATGTTCCCGTTTTACATGTTTTAGAACATAATTAGATTAACAGCCCGCGTCATTACGTCACCGCGCCACGCCGTCCCTCCAGAATTTCACGTATCAACATACAGTTCGTCTTCGTTATGGTACCATATACAGTTTTGAGTGTTTTTTTGTTTTTTTTTACGAACGCTTTAAGTGCAGTTAATTATTTGTCATGCTATACGTGCTAATAGACAACTGCTTGAAGCGGTGGGTGTCTCCCAAATCGCGTACTTACCTTCTATATAGTAGCCGAGATACATGTATTTTTCCCCACTACAGGCCTGTAGTAGGAAAGTATGCGATTTGGGACACAGCCGAACTCTCTTGTTCGCCGTAAAACATAAAACTGCTGTGCGTGATCGTGTCCTGTCGCAAAATGCGGTGAAAACTCCCACACGACATTCATAATGTGATTAAGGTGTTTACATGTCTGTAATACACGTCCATAATGCGACTAAAACAGGAGTACTCCACCTGTCTTAACCCTCTTACCCCTAAGTTCCCACAGTATTATGTCCCATAACCCTATATTCCCCAGAGAAACAGCACGCCAACCCTGAGTTCCTGGGCCAAAATCAACATTTTAATTTTAACATTTTTAGGCCTTGAAACAACTTATAATAATGTATTTGTGTAATATTACTTTGAAAATGAAGCAGTTCAGTGTTTTTACTAAACTTGGAGCACAATTCTTAACTAGAGAAATGACGAAAAAATGCTCGCTAAAATCCTTCTACTCATTTAGAAGTACCATACGAGCATCAGCGTGGTCAATACCTTTATAAATAATAAATGCATTTTAGCGCCAAAAGTCAAGTTTCTGGTGATAATCAGACCAGCAGGTAGTGTTTTCACGAATGCACAGAAATGGTCCCGTTATGACTCCAGACACCTGCAGTGTCAGTCGCACTGGTTGATGCTGAAGATGAAGACGGATCAGGGTCTGAATCAGGAGAGACTGCGTCTCTATCAGTTTCGGTTTCTAGAATCCTCGCTCTCGCCTGTGTAACTGTGTATGTTTTTTCTTTTTTTTCACTGTTTTAGATGTACCTGTGTTCACTGTAGGTGTAACTTTAGCTGGAACACGATTAGCTTTTCGCTTTGGCATTTTTAGTTCACTTCTACTATTACACCAATATTCACGCTTGGATCAGCTTCATCGTAATGCCGACGTAATAACGTAATCACATCGTCACGTCATCAACCTTCCGGGTGAAAAAATAATAATTAAATAAGTAAGGAATCATAGCAGAGTAATGCCGGTACACCGGCCTTACGGGGATAACGTTTACACTGTAAATCCTCTATATCGGCCTTACGGGGATTTGGCATAGACGACCAAGCCGGTCTATGGTCCTTACGGGAATAGATCAAAGACGGGCAAGCCGGTTTTTCGGCCATACGGGGTAAGAGGGTTAATTAGATTATTGCTTACTTCGATTATGACCTTAATTAGATTAAGGTAAGTAAAAATTGCTGTTTACATGGTAGTTTCTTAATTAGAGTACGGTCTTAATCGGATTAAGAGTGGATTATTGTTGTCCACGTAAACGCAGCTACTGTTTAAAAAGCATATCTTGAGGAATTTCCCTGAGATCAAGTGAGAAATGCCAAGAATACATTTCTGGAAAAAGGGCGTCTACTTTGAAGATCCTAAAAATTAAAAATTTATATCCTAAATTATTTTGATCTATTTTGGATTTATTTTTTTCGGGGGGTGAATAAAGAACGAATGTGTCTAAACGTTTGACGGTAATGTATGTTTCCAATGCAAGTGCTATAGTATAGGTGTGCTGGGTTATATCTTATATAGGTCTATTAGGTTATACACGTGTCTATATGCAGTGGTTGTAAGTTAGTATACAAGAACTGTGGCTGAATATCTAGTATATAGTTATTTATTTCTTTATTTACGTAGTACTGTTTTGGTATAATTTTTTATTTTTTCCCCCCCATTTTATTTGATTTTTTCTGCCAAGCGACTGCCCACACTCCAGTCCAGTAGGTGGCGGTAATGCACCTTTAGCGTTAAAACAAAAAAGAAGAGAACTATAGCACCTTAACCCACACTGCGCATGCGCGAAGCCGGATGACTCAGCCATTAAAGTAATAAAAGAGCTCTAATTAGCCAGTGAAGCTAAATGTCGTTCAGCCACGTCCACTTATAAAAGTAAATCATGCAATATTCTCAGACTGGGCAGTTATTGACAAGGTGAATTCATCGTTTTAAATAGAATCAAAAATAACATCGACCTATTTGCTAATCTCATTTCGATTAGCTTGCTCATTAATGACACTGCGCATGCGTGGACTAGACTGCCTCCTCAAAAGCTAGCACCGCTAGTATATTTGTATAATATTAACATTAATATTGAACCAGAGGACTGAATAAAAAAAAGTTATAAAATGTTATTTCTCACTTCTTCTCCTCTTGTTCTTCTTCTCCGTGCGGGGGTGAGTTATCTTGGGTCGGTTCCTCGGTGATTCGGTCACTAGTGAACCGAGCTCCGGAAGTGAACCACTGCGCAGTCACCGCCTGCTTCATACTGATACACCTGAAACACAGGTGTTAACACCGTTAACTACACACAATACAGCACAAAACAGAACGGGTTCGGTTACACAGAAGCGAATAAACTCACTTTAGTTTGGGTCCAAACGGGCCAGAACTAACACTAACACCGCTTTCTGCTCCTCACTTCGACTTCTCGCGCTCGCGGTGACGTCACCAACGTAACGGACGTTGACGTAAATTTGAATCCGTGAGGAGAAAATAAAATAAAATAAACCCAAATATTATTTCATAAAAAGCTTCATTATTCTCTTCTTCTTAAACACGATACAGGATAAGATATACAAATACATAAAAAAGACAGCTTTATCATTATTTTAAATCAAATCCACTTTAAAAGTGCTCCTTTCTAATTAAATTTTAATTAAAAATATACTTTATCTTACTCTTGTTCAATTTAATTTTTTAAAATTAATATTTAATTCATTGATGATTGTAGTCATGTTGAGGTTTAACGTTCTTTGTGCTTTATTAGCATAAATATACACTTTGTATAAACTTTTGAGTTTGGACACAAAATGTAAACATTCCTCATGAATCCAGAACATTCATTTGTTCATTATTTAGAAAGTAAAAAATAAACAGGTGAATAAAATGATCAGATTAATCACTTGCAACATTTAGGATATGAATTTCTTGTATTAAGTGAGGTTTTTAATTATACACAGATATAAATATATTTTAGTTGTTTTCATATTTGACTCAGTACATTACACTACATTTATTTAATCAACTATTTATCAAGATTTAAAAAAAAAAAAAATTTAACTGAATGATTGTTCAAGATCAATAAAAAAAATCTTAATAATCTATCAACACCATCAATACATCTAATCAGTAAATTAAAAATCTACATTTATTCAGTTGATCTATTGACTGGTTTATTGAAAGTTTTACAGCTCCAGCAGGTAAAGAAGCCGTGGCTTTAATCTGATCTTCTGCCTTCTAATGATAATTAAATGACAAAATACAGAATTAAAGAATCTTTACTTAAATTCAAAATCATGAATAAAATCATTTCAAAATATGGACTACATGTCATTTGTACAAGTATTCATACAAACAAAGACCACAGATGAAACGGACTTAACAGATACAGGACAATTAGGACAAGGAAAGTGAGAACTAGAATGATCATTTATTTATTATTTTTTAAAAAATAAATAAATAAATAAATAAAAAATAACCACAGTGTTCAAGATCACAGCAAAAAGACAGTAGAGGAAACAAAGGAACAAAAATATTTCACATTTCCTGTTTAAATTAAACAGTAAAATCACATGAACTGAAGACATCGTGACTTTTTGAAACCGGTCGTTACATTTTTGAGTCAAACGGAGCAGGTAGTGATGAAGCTGCCTCAAAAGATCATTTCTGTTCCTCGAAGGGTAAAAAACCTTAAGTCCTAAATGTATGAAAAAAAAACATTATGTACATTTTATGTCTAATTACAGTGAACCTGGCGGAGAGTGAAGCTCACAGAGGCGAAGTGTTCACGCTACAGCAAATTTCACCAGTTGACGCTAAACTCGCTCACTTAGGAGATGCGTTTCTCTGTCCCAGGATATTCCTAGCACCATGTGTGAAAGCTCCCGAGATGTCCAGCATGGAGACGTGCGTGTATGTTGATGTGTACACAGTACCAATGGTCAGGATGTACTCGTGTCAGGAGTTTCTCGTTCTCCTGAAAAACGCACACACAAGAATTGTAAAGTAAAACATTGGAATATTATTTATTTTTTATATATATATATAATCTCATAGTCCTTTTATCGAGTCTGAATCAGTTTGACTGATTCATTTCGAGTTGATTCAGAGTCAAATCACTTTCTAGTGAGAATCAAATACACATCTCAGTCTAGTTCGTTTGGAAGTGTGCGACTCTCACTAGAAAATTATTTGACTCCGAATCGTCTCAAAACAAATCAAACCGATTCAGACTGGACAAATGGACTAATAGAAGAGAAAGAGCAACAGGAAAGAGGACAGCCTTCCTGCTGAAAGCAAACCGGATCAGAACCTTACATTAGATTGTTTTCTATATTTTTATTTTAAATCAGTTGTGTTGTTTTTCTTCTTTCTGCACTCGATTGAGGAAACACACCAATGATAGATAAATAAATAAATTTATCTGTCCAGCTTCCTCCTCTTCGTCCCCCAGAATGACATGTGGGTGACGGATTGACGGATTTAAAAAAAAAGATGTCTGGGCAAACTGTGACCTCCGAGTTAAAAGTGAGCATCCAAGGAAATTTAATGTGTTAACTGCACTACATTCTACAGTCACACAGGACCAGAAAAAATATGTACATCTACTGTACATGTTAACACACAAAACAAGCTTTTGAGTATTAGTTACCCTGTCTTACTGTACAAAGCACCTGCAAATAATAAAGCAAGTAATTAGAAGTTCAGCCATCATTTCACTTCCACTAATCAGTCTTTTGACCAGTCTAAAAATAAAAAGACTAAAAAGAAACTGAGACTTAGCAAGAAGAATTAAAGATATGTGGATGATGAAGTCTCAGTTCCACCACAGCTTCAACAGCCCTGGATCTTCTCCTTTAAAGCTTGGAGAAGGGCACGTCTTTCGGGCTCTTCTTTTCCGGGGCTGTCTGCGCTGACTTCATAAGATCCTGTGTCTGCAACATGTTCATGTTCCAAGTAGCCTGGAGACGCAGAGGAGAAATCTCAGATTTCGACCGCTCTACTTTGTTTGTGGCCATACTGTGTGTGCATGGGTCTACCTTGAGGCTAAAAATGCTATTCATGTCTTAAGCAGATTCTTAACATGTAGTCTAGGCTCTCAGTTACACTGTGGTCTCAGGAGTAGAGGAGGTTGATTTTGGTTCCCTGGACAGCAACGGGACTCCGGCCTGCAATCTCACCTGCTATTTCCAGAGCTCCAGCAATCATTGACTATCAGGGAACACACGACTGCAGAGATGAAGAACAGAACACACTTGCCTTCATTTATACTAAATAATTAAGCTACATGAAGGGGGGGAGAAAAAAAAAAAAACAAAAAAAAAAAACCACAGTACAACCCAAAGTCACATTCTTCTGTTATCGTTCCATATCTTCCATGTGTCAGTCCAGAATTTCACCATTTTGTGATCACAGAAATTAATGCAAAATAAAGAAACCACAATATTCAGAGGAGCTTCCACTTTTTCAAAGTTACTGCAGATTTAGGCCAAAACATGTCATGACACGTCATGACCACAAGTTACTCTACTTCCTGAACAAGTGCGGACCCGGATACAAGTTACGTTCACATTCATGGGACAATTCACATTCAGTTCCAGTGTAACCGAACTCGGACCACCTTCTACAGGTAGTCTCGGGTTCGGTACCGCAGTGCACTTCCCAGTCCACATTACGACTGTCACATTACCAACTTTTCATGCAAACTGCTCTGTTTTGGACTAAACTTCCAGTGGGAAAGCCCACTAGAACAGCTACACTGCAGAATTTTTCTGTCTAAAAATGAACAAATTTCAGGTTTTGGAGTTCTTCTTTGATAAATGACAAGATGGTAATATCATAAAATAGTCCACTTTGTATTAAAACCAGACATCTGATGCTCACTGTGGTTTATTTAATCTTCAACAAACTGCAAATGTAAATAATTGTTCAGAGTGTGCCCCCTTGTGGTCAACTTTCATAGGGGCTTATACAAGTCAGAACAATCAGCCCATTCTTATCTTCTCATCACTTACTATCTCTATACGTGATCATATGGACAAAAATAACTTGTTTACAGATCTTGGTGTAAACATGTAAGCAAGCAATGTATGGCAAGTTAATGTTCCTCATACCTTCACCTGAAACCAGGCATCCTGCGTGCACAGACGAATATCACAGGCTGTGATTAGATCCACTCCTGCGAAAGAAGAAATCAGATCCACAAAAAAAATAACTGTTAGTAATTCAGTCTCCTGCAGCTAAAAGCCCCAGTAAAAGATAACTCTGATGGTTAAAGCTTTGCAGGAAAAGTGACACCACAACTCTGGAAAGTTCCATCCATATTGTTTGCCGAGCGTATGAGATGATGGTACTTAATACTCCCAACAGACCTGCTTCCACACAAACGCCATGCACTGCCGCCACCACCACAGGCTTTGGACACTGTAGACACATCAAACACAAAGTTCAGTTTATATACCACAATGTATTATTCTAATAGGTTATTGATTGTGCAAATACTATATGCATGTAGAACCCCTACATGCTTTGCGTTTAATTTATGTAAGGAATAAACATGCAGTTAAATGAGCTTCATTTTGGTAAAATGTTAATATAATGATGTGTTCGACCTTATATACAGCCACAATACCAACTGTAACAGTGTTGACTTCACAAAATACAGGTTTTTATTTCCTGAAAAGTAACAGTGTGTCATATGAGGTTTCCACTTGAGAGTGACATGTACAGTGTCCTCCACTAATATTGGCACCCTTGGTAAATATGAGCAAAGAAGAAAACCTTTTGTTCAAAAAAATATTCACAAAAATACTCTGCTCTCATGGATAAACAATTGCAAACACCACAAGTTTATAAAAAAATATGTTAAATAGGTGTACAACAATTATTGGCACCCCTATGAATCCATGAAAAATGTATTTGAAGTATATTCCCCTTGATATTTTACTTTTTTGTACACTTGGGAAACTAGGAACAGGACATTGTTCAACCATGACTTCCTGTTTCACAGGGATAGGTAACGCATAAGCCAAATTCTCTTACTCATTCAGAACAATAAGTGAGGCCAAGATATATTCAGTGGTGCTTGAAGGTTTATGAACCCTTCAGAATTTTCTATATATATGAATAAAGATGACCCAAAACATCAGATTTTTACACAAGTCCTAGAAGTAGACCAAGAGATCCCAGTTAAACAAACGAGACAAAATGATAATATTTGGTCACAGACAGATTGTGCACAAATGGAGGAAATTCAAGACCATCATTACCCTCCCCAGAACATATCAACCAACAAAGATCACTCCAAGAGCAAGACAAGTAGTAGTCTGTAAGGTCATAAAGGAGCCAGGGTAACATCTATGCAACTAAAGGCCTCTCTCTCACTGTAATGAAGGTAAGGGTTCTGTTTAGTTTGACTTACCTAGGGCTGCTCCTATCACACAAACCATTGAAGTGAATAGCATGGAGGTGGTATTTGAAGTTAATGCAGGCTGTGGAGTGATCATCAGTAAAGATCAACATTCAAAGATGTGGGGGGGGGGCCTACAGAAATCATTTGTTGCATCAGCTGGTAAATACAGTAGCAAATGTACCAGGACATAAGTTGGCTAACGTATTGGAGAGACAATCCGAGGTGTTCAAAGAAGAGTTGGGTCCACTGCTGGAGAGAGAACTCCAGAGGCTGGTGGAAGACAAGATCATTGAACCAATGCAGTTTGCAGAGTGGGCAGCTCCCATTGTTCCAGTCAGGAAACTGATGGTTCTATCCCAATTTGTAGGGATTATAAATTCCCAGTAAATCCAGCTCTAGTGTGGAGCAGTATCCAATTCCCAAGGTAGAAGATTTATTTGCTCAGTCGGCAGGAGGAAAAATTCTCCAAACTGGACATGACCCATGCGCATCAGAAGATAATGCTGCACAAAAATTCCAATAAGTATGTTACAATCAACATGCACAAGGGATTATATACTTACAACAGGCCACCATTTAGAGTTGCTTCAAGTCCAGCGATCTTCCAGCACACAATAGAAGGGATTCTGCAAGACATCACACGCGTCACAGTTTATCTGGATGACATTTTAGTCTCAGGGTATAATGAACATCTGCAGAACTTGGATGAGGTACTGAGTAGGATAGAAAAGAGTGGACTGAGACAAAGAAGGAGCAAGTGTGAGTTCATGGGAGAAGTAGAGGTATTTTTAGGTCACAAAATTAATGCCATAGGATTACAGTCGAAAGACAGGTCCTATATTATGTTTGAGACAGCTGGCATTGTAGCCGTGAAATCAGCTAACATTATGCTCCATGTAATGTTTGCGATATCCAGTTATTTGTTAAACGCTAACGCATTGCAATGTTATAAACTACCTCCTAATGGACCACCATGCATCTCCATTCAGCCCGTGTCCTGTCAGCTAAATGTAGCCTCATGTCACTAATAATTATTCACATGTTCATGCTTTTAATAAATCTTTTTATCCTGCCACCATATCAGTGAATTTAAACTAATGCTTGCATTCAGAGTATAAGGGGTGTGTGCGTTTAGGAGTGCACCTTAGCACTTATTAGTCATGGTCAGAGTGTTTGAACTAAAATATCTCTCTCTCTCTCTCTCTGCCAGTATCAGCCAGAGGAGGATGCCCTCCAGGTGTTTTTAATTTTATAATTTTTTTTTTAATTCTCTCTCTTTTTTTTAAATAAAAACCACACCATGGTACTGAGCATCGTGTACTTTTGGTGGTATCGGTACCGACGACTAGGATTTTTTTGTATTGTGACATCCCGAATATGTAAGGAAATAGGATCAACTCTGCATACAGGGAAGCTTTGTTTTATGGGGGACTCGCATAGTGGTTCCACATCCGCGGCGTGCGGCTCTTCTAAGACATCTACACGAAACCCATCCGGGAATTACCAGGATGAAAGGCCTGGTGCGTAGCTATATGTGGTTGCCACACTTGGATGCAGAGGTGGAAGCATTGGTCAAATCGTGTGCAGTCTGTCAGGAAAACAGAAACGCTCCGGCAAATGCGCCACTGCATGCGTGAGAGTTACCAGAGCAGCCATGGAGAAGGATTCACATTGATTACAGTGCACCGTGGATGGGTAGAATGTTCTTGGTCATGGTAGATGCATTCTCAAAATGGATAGAGGCTTATCTGTTAATCAAGTCTACATCCACAGTTACCATTCAGTGCTTAAGACAAACCTTTAGCCAACACAGGATACCAGAAGTAGTGATGTCAGACCATAGCAGTTTTTTTGTTTTTTTTTTACCAGTGCTGAATTCCAAGAGTTTATGGAAAGAAACGGAATTAAACACAAGCACAGCACCCTACCACACATCTTCCAGTGGTCTGGCTGAAAGGGCCGTTCAAACATTCAAAACCCTGAGGAAAGAGAGTGCTGGAGAGTCCGTTGAAAAAGCTAGCCAGAGTGCTGTTCAGTTATCGAACGACGCCACAGTCGACCACTGGCAAATCAGCCACTAAACTGCTGTGTGGAAGGAAACTGGTCTACACAGGGTCTCATTGAGACAAACAATTGAGACAAAAATGGTACCATGACCAACATGGAAAGGAAAGATATCTTATGGTGGGTGACCCAGTGTATACTAGGAACTTCAGCTCTGGACCTACTTTTATTCCAGGAACAGTTCAGAAAAAGACTGGTCCTGTATGGTGCACAGTAGCATTGGGAAGTGGGCAAGTAGTGCACTGACATATTGATCAGGTGAGAGACAGGCACAATGCATCAATAGCACCAGAGTTGTAAGACACTTCACGGCCAGATGTTGACATTCCAGTGCCTTCTACAAAAGACTCCGGTTCTTCATTCTCTGAGGAAAGTCACAAACAAAAACTGGGAGGAACTTCTGAAGTGGTTGTGTCAGAAACTTTCCTTGGGATGGAAAACCCTGAGCTGAGAAGGTCTACACGTACTAAATCTCCAAGCTATCTGAAAGATTATAATTAGTGTAGTGGTGAGTTCCGCAACCACAGGACAAGAATGAACCCAGGAACTGAACTGAATCAAGAGATAGTGGGGCATGCAATAAGACAATGGCCCAAAACAAAGAATGGTTAAAGAACAATAAAGTTATTGGTTTTGAATAGCCAAAACTGATGTCCAAGCCCATGTGCAGGACTAATCAACAGTTACTGGAAATGATTAGTTGCAGTTATTGCTGCACAAGGGGGTCAGACCAGATACTGAAGGCAAAAGGTTCACATACTTTTGCCACTCCCAGATATGTAATATTGGATTATTTTCTGCAATAAATAAATGACCAAGTATAATATTGGTCACATTTGTTTAAATGGGTTCTCTTTGTGTAGTTTTAGGACTTGTCTGAAAATCTTGTCTATTTATGTAGAAATATAGAAAACTCTAAAGGGTTCAAACTTTCAAGCACCACTGTAGCTGTGAAGTGCAGCAAAAGGTTGTTGAGCTTCACAAAATGGGAAGTGTCTATAAGAAAATAGCACAAGCATCGAAAATGCTCATTTCCACCATCAGGGCAATAATTAAGAAGTTCCAGTCAACTGGAAATGTTATGAATCAACCTGGAATTGGACGTGTCTATATCGTCTCAACACACTGAAGAGGACGGTTCGAGTGGACAAAACATCTCCAAGGATCACAGCTGGAGAATTGCAGGAGTTAGTTCTGTCTTGGGGTCAGAAAGTCTCCAAAACGACAATCTGAAGTCACCTACATCACCACAAGTTGTTGGAAGGGTTTCAAGAAAAAAGCCTCTACTCTCATCCAAAAACACACTCAGGTGTCTTCAGTTGGCCAGACACTACTGGAACTTCAAATGGGATCAGGTTCTATGGTCAGATGAAACCAAAATACAGCTTTTTGGTAATAAACACCAGAGGTGGTTTTGAAGCACACAGAGAGGTAGCCATATGGAAAAGTACCTCATGCCCACAGTTAAATATGGTGGTGGATCTTTAATGTACTGGGACTGTTTTTCTGCCAGAGGACCTGGACATTTTGCTAGGATACATGGCATCATGGACTCTACCAAATATCAACAGATATTAAATAAAAACCTGACTGCCTCTGCCAGAAAGATTAAAATGGGCCGTGGTTGGATCTTCCAGCAGGACAGTGATCCAAAACATACATCAAAATCAACACAAAATCAGTTTACTGACCACAAAAATCAAGTCATTTAACACTAATGAGCAGTATTAAAAATATTAACATGGATATCTGAGTCTGATAATAAAATTAACTTCTACTTGCAGTCAAATTTTGTAGTGTTTAGGACATTTAACACCCTTCCGTCCAAAAGAAACCAAAAGGGGGTACAAACTTTTACACTCCACTGTATTTGGTTGAAATTGCGCTTATAGAACAACTGAACAGCAACGTTTCCATACAGGTTTTAGTGAAATGTTTAACAATAGCAACTTTACTTGAGATGGATGATGTTTCATTAGCGTGGCCTGTGCCCAAATCCTGCACGACTGCGTATCTAGGTACACTACACACGGTCTGAACGAACGGAGTCTCTACCGCACCTAGTGCACTAGAGATAGAGATTCCATACAAGGTGATTTGGGACGGAGCCAGTGCACAGAACCCGTTTCCCTGCGAGAGGCGCAGGTGGAGCTGGAGCTGTGTGACTGATTTGTGCACCTGTGACTACAGAACTACCTCAAGTCTCCACACAGAGAGCTGTTCAAGAGAAAAACACTCCTAAAGAACAAATCACTGCGCCAGCGAGACATCAACCCTTTAACTAGACGTTCATCCCAATTCCACACAAATACCGCGGAACTATTTAGGGCTAAGAGACAGTTCAAAAAGCACTGAAAATAAAGTCACTTGGTAAACAGTTGCTCTCTGCGTCACCCAGACAGCGAGGCGGATAAACTACGAGTTCCCGAGAAGCGTCAGATTTACTAAACTAACTAGTTCACCGTTTATCCGGCGCTAAATAAAATCCCACCGAGTTAACTCAAGTTAGTACTTTATACTAAAACAGCCGCAGAGCTAACAAGCTAGCAGCTTAGCGAATAAATAAGGCCAAACGCGTTCACCTACCCACCTACAGTCGGGTTTGAAGTCTACAAGTTGCTCAGTGCTGCGTTTTCTCTCCACTTCTGTAGTTCTCCGTCATTAAATGCGGTTCAGAGACGGCTTCCATTACACCAATCACCAGCCCTCAGTGAGTAAACCGCTCGCCATGTACAACCTGCTACCTTTAACAGACCGACGCGGTTAGCCACGCCCACGGACACCAGGGAGGATAATATGATTGGTTCGAACGTGCGTGGTGGGTGGAGCCACGAGAGAGCCCGTTTCCAATTAATAATAACAAGCTGTAACTTTTAGGCTAAAAAGTTGAATTTTGGTCTTATCAGGTATCATAACACATTATTTCACATGGTTTGGGGAGATTGGATGTATTTTTATGTACTTTTTGGTTATAAAAGGCTTCCGTCTTGCCACCCTACCCCAAAGCCCAGAGATATGAAGAATTTGGGAGATTGTTGTCACATGTAGGGAGAAACCAGTACAATTCACTGTGTACAGATAAAGTAAAAGTGACCACTAAAAGGTAACATTATCATTTATTTCATGCCATACCAGCGTAACACAAAAATGATGATGATGATGATGATGATAATAATAATACATTATATCCCTTCACTTTATATCTCTCCACTTACTGTATTTTAAGACATTCCCAATGTACCTGAACCATGCTGTCTAGAATTATTGAGCTATGTTTAGGAATTTGGGACTGCTTGAAAATGATTAGATTATAAACATCTGTACATGATTTGAATTAACTTTATGCTTCTTTTGTTACAGCAGTACATCTTATTCATACATTATATACATGAATATTATTTGTCATGACAAATTTACACCAATCAGCCATAACATTAAAACCACTGACAGGTGATGTGAATGACATTGATTATCTCATTACAACGGCACCTGTCAAGGGGTGGGATACACAGTATTAGGCAGCAAGTGAACAGTCAGATCTTGAACTTGATGTTTTGAAAGCAGGATAAATGGTTAAGGATCTGAGCGACTCTGACAAGAGCCAAATTGTGATGGCTAGCCGACTGGGACAGAGCTTCTCCAAAACAGCAGGTCTTGTGGGGTGTTCCTGGTATGCAGTGGTTAGTATGTACCAAAAGAGTTCAAGGTGTTGACTTGATCTCCAAATTCCCCAGATCTCAATCTGATTGAGCATCTGTGGGACATCAGATACCTGGGGACCCCACCTCACAACTTACAGGACTTAAAGGATCTGCTCCTAAAGTCTTGGTGCCAGATACCACAGCACACCTTCAGAGGTCTTGTGGAGTCCATGCCTCGACAGGTCAGAGCTGTTTTGGCAGTAAAAGGGGGACCTGCACAATGTTAGGCAGGTGGTTTTAATGTTGTGGCTGATCAGTGTATATCACTTTTCCTCTCTCAGCTTGTACTGTATTTTAAAACTGTATTTTAAGACTTTCCCCAATGTACCTGAACCATGCTATCTAAAATGATCAAATCATATTTGGGAATTTTGGACAGCTTGAAAATTATTCAATTATAAACATCTGTGTATGATTTTAACTAACTTTACAGAAGTACATCTTATACATATATGCATGATACATGTGTGGTATATATTTGTCATGACACATATATACAAATTGTCATGACCTCATTAAAAAAAAAAAAAAAAAAATAGTCAAAGCATGTCATTTTTCCTAGCTTAAGATTTTTGGGGTCAACTTCCTGCTTGCTTTTGACTACACTCACATAATGTGGCTTCAATTCCTGTTGAAAATGTCATAATTACGAGGTGAATGCACATGAAAGTATAACCAGAACTCATATTTTTCTATGAGCTCCGACTTTATGAACTGAGAGTATGTTAAAAAAAAAAAAAGCCCGAATTAAATCTCATTAGATTCAAGCAAGAATCTGTTTCATAAAGTCTTATTGTTTTCTTAAAAACCTTAATTTTTTGGTTAATGGTGATGGACAGTGTGCATTGATTCGGTTTCTATTTTATAGCCACTCTAGCGTTTCACTTACAGTGTGTCATGGAATGACTGAAGGACAATATGCATACCTCTAAATTTTAAACTTTTTAAACAGGAACAACCCAGCCCCACCTGCCCCCATCATCCTGTGTGACTCCCCAGTCGATACTGTGCACTCCTTCCGCTTCCTGGGAACTATCATCACCAGGACCTCAAGTGGGAGCTGAACATCAGGTCTCTCATTAAAAAAATCAGAGAGTGTACTTCCTGTGGCAACTGAAGAAGTTCAATCTACCAAAGACAATTATGGTGCACTTCTATACCTCCATCATGAGTATGGTGAGTCCATACTCGCCTCCTCCATCACCATCTAGTACACTGCTGCCACTGCCAAGGACAAGGACAGAGTGCAGCATGTCATTCGCTCTGCTGAGAAGGTGATTGGCTGCAATCTGCCACCCCTTCATTACCTGTACACTTGCAGGACCCTGAAGTGGGCAGTCATGATTATGGCTGACCCCTCTCACGCTGGACACAAACTTTTCCAGGCACTCCCCTCTGGGAGGAGGCTGCGGTCCATCAAGTCCAAAAACCTCACGCCACAAAAACAGTTTCTTCCCATCGACAACTGGCCTCATTAACAACACTGAAGACCCACCATGGTCTCTTATCCGCCTCCATGAACATTTACACATCACATTAACGAACAACCCCACATTGTTGTTTCATATGCGTTACATTAACACACAACTCAGACTGCTGTGTTCAACACATACTGTACTAATGTACAGTTAATGTCTTTATTTTTATTTTCCTAAACCTTCCAAAACATAACTTCCTAACTCTCTCTTTTTAATATTATATTATTTCTTGTATGTACTGTTATTGTTAAGCACCAGTACACCGAGACAAATTCCTTGTACATGTAAACCCACCGTACTTGACAATAAATCTGATTCTGATTCCCCCATCACTGCGAAAGACCGTTCAAAACTATGTCATGCACTTAAAAATTTCACCAATTCAAGTAGGTTTCCACAAAAAAGTATAATAAACTCCACAGGTTGCATCGCACATTTTGAGATCACGCATTTATGGCTGCAAAAATCAGAAAAAAAACTGGAAATCCTGTAAGGACTGATATTGAATCTTGCTACTTTTGCATTTCGTGGAATTTCAGAGTAATGAGGTCTAAAGCTGACATCCAAAATGTGTTTTAAAACATGTTCTGTAATGTGTTCTCCACAGTAAACACCTTACTCAACACAACATTCTTTCCCACGAGTACAGGCAGGCACGTATCCATCAGGGAGCTTCCGGGAAGTGTGATGATCATTCCCCAGGATACCATGACTGGTGTAGTTAAAGGCAGCAGAGTGCAGCAGCACCATGTCATTGAAAGCTGGAAAAGCCTTTACCTCTACGAACAGTTCGTCACTCAGTGTGAGAAAGAGGTGGCTGCATCGACAAAGTGCACCGAGGCTGGGGTGCTAGTCAGGCATGGAGTTATGGAAACATGCTAACTTTATACCTTAACAGCAGCGCACCCCTCACTCACGTACTCCAGTTTTAATCGAAGGTTCACATTTCAAATTCCTGTTGGAATCTTTCTGACCATGTTCATGTACAGTTTGTACAAGTTCCACTTATTCCTACTGATTATTGTGAAATGTTTAACAGAGGTACAGTATATTTTGAGATGTTTACATAACCTTTGAAAAGAAATTGTTGGTTTTAACTTTGCTTTCTGTTTCTGTTGTAGATTTTTAGCTTATTTATTAAATGATCTGGTGGACAGAAAATGGGAGTGAGAAACATTTGGTAGGTTTAGTGTTGAGCCATAAGTTTAAAAAAATTAATTTTGCAGTGGCACGAAGCTCAGTAGAATTTTCTGGCATGACCATCCAAGCTGTTTTTTAATTTTATTAATTACATTATTTTTGCAGACCCAGCAGATACAGTCAGGTTCATAAATATTTGGACATTGGCAAAGTTATTGTTTTTAAAAATATATATTTTTACCACAGTATATTGGAGTGGAAATAAAATAATATCCATATTCATTCTTTCATTTCTCCAGTATACTGTGTTCGACAGCTAAAATAATAACTTTGTCAAGTAACGAAGAGGAAACATTAGTATTGTCTGTACACCAAAAAAAAAGAGAACCTCTATGTCGGTACTGTTATTGCACCTCCCCATAGTCCACCTCCTCTGTATTAAAGGTCATTTTAGGTAGCAACTATAGAAAATACAGTAGTTTAAAAAAACAACACCCTACTACACACTCGTCTCCTCATGCTGCAAGTGCGCACTGGTTTTGGCCTAGTAGGGCGAGTAAGGGGAATTGAACACAGGTTATTGGGGAAAAATAAAATGTAAAGCAAGGCAAGGAGGAATGAGCACAAATTACAGCAAATCATGAGAAGCTTGTGGAAGGCTACCCCAAGTTCAATCAATGAACAGGCAATACCACTAAACACTAACAAAGTGTATGTAATTACTGTAAACAGTAAGCATAAGGGTTAATAATCTGTCATGTACATATGTTTATAGTTGAATCATTTTCAGACATGGTTTGGTAATTCCAGACAACATGGTTCAGGTTAATTGGGAAAGACTGGAAATACAGTAAGTGAAGAAAGGAAAAGTGAAGGGATTTACAGGAAGAGATGCATGAAACACCTCACACCTATGGTTAAATGATGGGTTGGTGGTTAAATGATGGACTGATGGATTTTATGTGTATTAAATGGTGTTTTTATGAAACATCATAATAAGCAGGGAAATGAGGTAGACTGGGAAATATAGAAGTTGCCTACTACTTATTTGTGGAGGCGGGGTTTGGTTGAACACCGGTTTGTGAATGGAGGGCGGAGCCAGGGAAAAGTGAGTGGTAAGGATCTACATCTGTGCAGGATTTCATAACAGGTGTTCTATGTTTCA
Source organism: Ictalurus furcatus (assembly GCF_023375685.1). Lineage (NCBI taxonomy): Eukaryota > Metazoa > Chordata > Actinopteri > Siluriformes > Ictaluridae > Ictalurus > Ictalurus furcatus. The sequence continues at coordinate 52,791 of NW_026521046.1, read as the reverse complement.
ATGAGCAGGATAAAAGGAGGAGAGAGAGGACAGACACAGGACAGCAACAGGTCAGCTGTGTGTCTAGATATGTGCATAGTGAAATAAAATTCCTGAAACGAGACAGAAATAGTGAAGGAAAATAAAGAAGTGATTTTTGAGCCTGCCTCCCATCTCCACATTTTCAGTCCACCTGTATGCAGAGATTTTTACTTAGTGTACTGTGTTCATGTAATCATAGAGATTAAAGCTGTTTATTTTTAAATCCACATTCATACCCAATCTTTTATAGAATTCACTGTAAACAGATTATGTTAAAACACACACAGAGAGTTTGAAAACACCATTAAAAGGTAAGTAGCATTTATCATTTATTTCTTGTCATACCAGCATACCATAGAATAAAAAAAGTCAAATAAATTAGAAAATAAAACCAGCATGAATTCTTAAAATGTTCAGTCCAATGTTCAGGCAAATTGGGCCGGTTGTTCAGTTAAAATGGGCCAATATAAAAAGATAACGGGTAATTTTGACTGAAATCATTTTAATTTTAACAGTAAATTGACACTATTGTGTTGAGTGTGCCATAGCAGCAACACCGTAAATATATTTCATTTAATAGAAAGCACATCTTCTCCACAGCTCTCGTGGTACAATGAGTTGCACTGACAACAGCACACCCTAAACGTTCCCGCTGCATTGAATGCTGAAGGACTGTCGTGGTCTCTCCTTTCTCCCCAGCAGTAACCTCTACACAGGGCTTACCCACCTCCCCAACCACACGGGTAGAGTAAAACTGGTCTTACAGGACAAATACATCACAATTCCACAGATGTGATGGAACATCTCTGATTGCAAGTTCCTCCAGCAGGTCTTCATACCACTGAAACCACTTTCCTAACACACTACATTGCTGTATGGTTCAAGCTGCTTGGTTTGTTTCCTGCTCTCCAGGTCCTCCCTCAGTAGAGTAGAGGTTGATGGTAAACTAACTGGTTTCTCTTCCATTATTATTTGTAGTTCCTTAGTTAAATCTGTGACCATAGGCACTTCTACTGTTTGTTCTGCATGTTGTTTTAAGTTCCTTTCTCCCCTTTTTCCTTTAGGGCCAGCCTGTGTTGGGGTTAATGAAAGTCTGGCTTTCCCCTCTCTACCGAACCCCCTATTTTCCCTTACGGTCCCCGCATAGGAACCCATAACAGGTTGCGTACTCGGTTTAAGAGGTGGAAACGATTCAGGGTCATTGAAGGATTCAGCCAATGGGGTGAGCGACTTTTTTGGCATTTCTGTTAACATTGATTTCAGGGTCTGTGCTGAACTCGCTGTGAATTTCTTTCTATATCTTGTTTTGCTCCAGGTTGCTGCTCTGTTGAAAGCCTGAATGTCCAATTCTCTTACTTCAGACAAATTGGTTGCTATTACTTCATTGTAGTGTTCTTTTAAGATCTCTATATTATTGTCCATCCACTGTGCTGTTTTGTTTGAACTTTTCCAGTGTTGACTGGTTTGGAGAAAGTTTAATGAAAGATTTTGTGACCTGTCTGAACACACTTGGTGGATAAGGATTAGCCGGTGTTGTGGCCGCCAGAATTTCTGAATGATGTAGAGCCTGTAACAATTTGAAATATTTTGTCAAGGTTAAATCTACAGCAGTTTTTGATTTGAGACACCTTGAATTTGGTTTTCACTTACATTTGCAGGTTCCCTTATTGGTCCAGAGTCAGCCAAGACTTCAAATCTATTGTGCATAATGCATAATGTAGTGTAGTGCATGTTATTGTAATAATATTAATTGAAATACTATGCATAATGCATTACGGAGGCTTTATAACATGCTTCGAATGCGTTTATCGCTCGTTATAGGCGTGTGAAAGAGTGAAGTCTTAAAGATACGTCCGTGTGTGACCTTTCCATCAGGAACACGTTTAATGTAAAAAAAAAAATCTTCTTGGAAATGACATGCTTGGGCTTGTTTGTGATGGTTTTTAGGACCAGTGCTATCTGTGTCTGATGGGTAACACCTCGAATAACGTGTGTAGAAGGTGTGAGCTTGATCCTTTCACCGTTAGCCAGACAGAGCATCTTGTTGTTGTCCAACATGGCGGTAATTTTCTCAATCCACAGGCACGTCCACAGGTACGTCGCTCACCACCCACTTGTGCGTGTCGGCGGTGTCACTGCCGAGGGACGGTTTGATGGCACTACACTCCAGTGTGAGAGGGTCGTCTTCACCATACAGCTCGTCCATGCTCACTGACTGTGGGTTGAGCATGTAGGTCTCGATGGGCTTGTAGAAGGGATTCACCTCGCAGCCCTCTGTCTCGTGGAGGGTGCGCAGTGTGTCAGCGAGGGCACGGTACGCCGTGGTCTTACCGCCTCTTGTAGGGCCCACCAGCAAGACGCCCTGGTGCACCAGCATGGTCTCGTACAGCTGGATCACCTTGGCGGTCATGCTGGAGACGGGCTGCAGGGAGCGGGCGCATAGAGCTGCCTCGATGTTCGACTGAAGCACGCCGTAGTCATGCTCGGGGACGCCCACACCAGGAAAGAGGTCCGACAGAATACCGCTAAACGCACACAAGAAAGATTGGATTGACTCGATTTACACTAGGTTCAAGATTTTCAGATTATGGATGTTCAGATGTTCCAGGATTCTTTACTTTTCATCTGGTATAACATTACAAGGTGCTAATGTTATATACTTTAAATGCTTTAAAAAAAAGTTATATAGTATATAATTACAGCTTTTTAGTTGCAAAGAATTTGCAAATGTCAGTTAATTGTACAGTCAAACCTTGGATTGCGAGCATAATTCATTCCGGAAACGTGCTCGTAATCCAAAGCACTCATATATCAAAGCGAATTTCCCCATAAGAAATAATGGAAACTCCAGATAATTTGTTCCAAAACCCAAAAATATTCATATACATAATAATGATTAACACAAAATACCATTTTATATTTTTATTACTTAAATTTAATATAAAGTAATCGAATTTATTCATTATTGTGTAGGGGGACTTTCACTGTTACTAATGGAATCACTGCTGTCTGTTGGCTCGCCGGAATCTTTTTCTTTTTGTACGACGTTAACAAGGGACCTATCCAGTGACACTTGCTTTTGCCTCCTTTTAAGGATTCCGCGGAAATGTGACATTACATTGTCGTTAAACAGATTCATTGCTCACACTGCTACAGTCTTACTCGGGTGGTGCTTTTCTACAAAATTTTGCGCTGTTTCCCACATTTTACACACCTCCCTAATCTCATTTGAAGTGAGGGATTTCTCCGTCTTTTCTCCTCCTCCTCCTCCTCCTCCTCAGACGAGACCTCCCCCATAACCTCTTGCTGTTGCTCGTGATGCAGATCCATCAGTTCGTCGGTGGTCAGCTCCTGGCCATGTTCCTCCACCAGCTCTTGAATGTCGTCTTCATTCACGTCCAGTCCCATGGTCTTTCCCAAGGACACAATTTCATCGACAACTGACTACTCGCAACTCAGCTACTCGCATACCTTGTTTGTGCTTCTCGATGATTTCCTTCTTAACTTCCACCATAATCATCTCCTTTTTCTTATCGCCTTCCTTTTCAAATTTTTTCTTCATGGGGCCATTGTCGCAGTACAGTTACTACACAGTCACAACAGTTACAGCACTATAGCAAACAGTATACGCTCACACAGATGTTGACTATACAAGTCAACGAGGCACGCTGACTGAGACCGAGCATGTGAGAGAAGAACCATCAGCTCAGTAGTGATCACGTGACGCTCGACAGACAAAGCAGCATATACGTACTACAGGTACTCGTATTGCAAGACCTCGCTCGTATATCAAGTTAAAATTTATTCAAATTTTTTGTCTATCTTGCAAAACACTCGCAAACCAAGTTACTCGCAATCCAAGGTTTGACTGTATTTCCTAATTTGTCCTGGAATTTCCTCCTAGTGCCTGATTCCAGTGATCCTGTGATAATGACCTTTGATACTCCATATGTAAGCTTTGGCATTCTTTACTATTTATCAATTTATTTTATTTTAAGTTCTGCGTCATCCTTGAGTAACTTGGGCAGGTTGGAGTATCGTAGCGCTCTAATCAACACCACGTTCTCGCTCAGGTGTGGGTTCTCTCGCTTCAGAGACCTGGAACACACATATACACACACGCTCGATTTATTCCAGCAAGACATCTGTTACATTTATAGATAGTTTTAATTAACAACTTAGAAAAAACAACGAATGAATCTAATCTTACCTAATATGTTCACCCTGTTCGTAGACGGACATACCCGGCCATGGCGATAACAGAACATGGCTCTCATGCTGAAGTCATAGTGGTCCTGCCGGGAAAGCTGCTTGCTGCACAGCTTATACAGCTGAATCATCTTCCTCGCCAGAGTCTCACTGGACTTGAAGCCCTCAGCTCACAAGTCCACCTACAACGTGAACAAGCGGGTTCAACGTGGAAACGGTTCTGTAATACGCCAGAATACATCTGTTATTGCGTTCATTACATAATGTAATGAATGACGGCACCCGAGCACACCTCTGTGATGACTGCGTGGTCGGGCACAATCATGGAGACGGATCTGAAGCGGGCCTCCAGGTTGTCCTGGAGCTCGGTCCTGCCTGCGTAGCCTGGGTTCATCGTGATTAAGGCAGCTTCCTACAAATGGAAGCAGGGGAAATGATAACGATTCAAACCCTTGCTAATATTCTGAAATCGACTGCAACACTGAGTGAGTCTGTTCCAAGAATCGATTCAGCACAAATCTCGAATTAAAGGTTAGGGGAACAACCCGCAATATTAAGTACATAGGATCATTATCATGATTAACAGGGCGATTCCTAATACCTGGTGTCAATTCATAGATACCAGGTAATGGGAATAGAGTCGATTCAAAGGAATCAAGCTTTGGAGTCGACTCTGTATTCATTGGGAATATGGAGTCAACTCCAAAGCTTGATTGTGGGGGAAGCTTGACTGAAGAACCTTGATTTCTCAGTTTGGGAACAATCCCAAAGAAATAGTCGGGAGACGCAGAGCGTTTGGCATCGTTGTGACAAACGCTGATTCTCACAGCTTTTTTTTTTTCACAGCTTTTTTTTTTTTTTTTTTTTACATTTCGTTCTGATTCTTTCCCCCTGAATGTTTGGCTAGAACTTTCTGAAACTGGGAGCTAATGCTAAATTTAATGCTCTGTTAGAAAAGACAGCTTGATGTGTGGTTTCATTAAATTCATTCAATTTAAATATCTTGTCTTTCTAAGAAAAACTGCTGATTAAGCAATGCACTATACCATATTCATGAGAAAGTAGAATTTTGTATTTGTTAATTGAAGTTTGTGTAAATTCAATACGTCGTTTTCAGCTAGTGATTAAAGAACTGGTTCATGAGTCATCTTTGTCAGATATGCTGGTGGCACTTTCTGATTTTAGTCACTTAAACATTCAAAAGAGTTATTTGTGTGTGGAACAGTGTCGCATTGCACCCGCGAATACCTGCAACCTGTAATGGAAAATAAGATTTATTTTGTTCCAACATTTTTTTGTTGTTGCTCCAAAACTGAAAAGTGTTACAATGGAAGCAGAAGTAAGTGTAGCTTCTTAAATTGTGTAGTGTAACGCAGTGTTTTTCAATCTTTTTTGAGCCATGGCACATTTTTTACATTGGAAAAATCTTGTGGCACACCACCAACCAAAAATGTTACAGAATGACACTCTGTAGCCTAATACAGTATATATAATTACAATATAGTTTCTCAATTTATTTATACTCACTCAGTGTGAAACCTGGGCCTGTTTAGATGAACACAAAGCCGATATCCTGGCAGGAATTGAAGAAAGGCATACACGAAGCTCTTCTTCAACAGCTTGCAGCCTCTCTCTGTTTTTAGTTTTTATAGCAGTTAGGCTTGAAAAGCTCAGCTCACACACACATGTTGTGGAAAATGGGAGCAATGTCAAAACTTTGTTGGCCAGAATTGGGAATTCCTTGGCAGCAGTCAACCAAAAACTGTCCAAAGGAAGTTCAGCAAATCTTAGCTTTAAACCACGATCTTGTTTCAGTTCAGTTAGTTCCTCCTGCTCCTGTAAAGTCATGTCCTTTCCAACAGCAGTCAAGGCATTCAGTGGAGGCTGAAGAGAAATAAAATGACAACTTCTCCTCAAGAGTTTTCAGATGTTTACCTATTACCTCGCACAGTGCAGCAGGGTGATCTTGCCGTTCCTCTGTGAGTGGGAACATCTCAAGGTTGGCACTTTGCACATGTTATTGCCAGAGGTGCACCTTTAAATGGAATCCATTTATTTTATCCATGCTTGTAAGCAGGTTTTCATTTCGGCCTTGCAATCGTGTGTTCGGTTCATTCAGATGATGAAATATATCTGCCAGGTATGCCAGCTTTGCACACCACTCATCACTTGCAAACAGATTTGAGTAATCAGACCTCTCATTTGTCAGAAACACTTTAAGTTCCTCCCGCAGCTCATACACGGGCCAGCAACTTGTCACGCTACGACCATCAGACCTCCGTATGGAGCAATAAGGCTTTATGCTCCGCTCACATTTCCTCACACAAAGATGCAAATATACGACTTTTCAAAGGTTGTGTCTTTACAAAGTTCCCTATGCGCACAACATCATCCAACACAGGAACTAGCTCTGCTGGTAAAGTCTTTGCAACGAAGGTGTCACGGTGCAGAAAACAGTGTGTAACAATAAGATCTGGGTTTCTTTCCTTCACTCTGCTAACGAAGCCTTAGGTGTGCCCGACCATGGCTGCAGCTCCATCAGTGCAAACACTTGTGCAATTTTCCCACGTAAGTCCTCCCTGGTCAAGATATTCTGATGTGACCCAAAAAATTTCCTCTCCTGTTGGTTTTTCTGGCAGTGCCTTACAAAATAGGAAGTTTTCTCTAATGGCATCTCCATCCACAAAACGCACATTGGCCAAGAGCTGAGAATATCCGTAGACTCAAGTTGCAACGCAAATTTCCTACTGATGCGTATCTTTTCCAAAACGTGGCTTTCAATGTCTGTAGACATGTCATCAATACGTCTGGCGATTGTGTTATCTGAGAGCGGGAGTTTAGATATGTCTTTAACCGCGTCAGGGCCGAGCATCTCGTTGACAGTGTCTTTGCAGGCAGGTAGTATTAACGTCTCTGCCACAGTGTGGGACTTCTTTCATTTAGCTACAAGTTCAGCAACTAGCTTTGAGGGCTTTCTAATTTACCTTTGTGGTTTTTCTCATTAATGTTGCCTGTTTCGGTGTGTTCATGCAGGCAAACAAAATAGTCCATCGGCTTGTTTTGAAGCGAAGGGTGTTTCGCTTGGAGATAGCGTTTAAGCTTGCTTGGCGCCATGGCGCTATTGGACAGCTTCTCGCCACACACCAAGCATAATGGAGTCGGGGTCATCTCATAGCTGGTGAAAGTAAATCCTAATGAAAGATAACTTTCGCTGTATTGCCTCGAGGTCACCGTCTTTGCTTTCTTTTTACCACCACTCATACTAGGCCCTTCACCTGGGTCACAATCTTGTCCAGGGCCCAGTTTGGAGTTTGCATTTTTCCTTTTTAAAAACTTCTCCATCACTGCCACCACGACCTGTCGCATGCGTCACTAATTCTCTTGTCTCTAAGAAGGTAGGAGGCAATTACCTACTGCCACCTAGATGAATATTACTTTACTCTGCCAGTCACTATATTACAGCACAGACACTCAGCCATGGCTTATTATTTGCAGATAATAATTAATAAATTTTAATTAAAAAAAATTTTTAAGACTACGTGAAATTGGACAATTTCTCACGGCACGCCTGACGCTCTCTCACGACACACTAGTGTGCCACGGCACAGTGGTTGAAAAACACTGCTCTACGGTATGTAGACTGTATTACATGCGTGTTGAGCAGAGAGGAGATATTATATTATACAGTATCTGGAAATATAGTGTGTGACTGCTGCTGAAATAAGGAAGAGACTTAGGATTCTCCTTTTCAAATCTGAAACCAAATTGCTGAATCAGCACAATACTTACCTGAAAAGCTCACTCTGCGAAGTCTTTGAAGTCTGGGTTTGATTCCAGGCCAATGCACAGCAGAGTTTTGAATATTGAGCCTTCACCCAAAGAACTTTAAAAGCCTTATCAATGCTGCTGAAATATACAAGAGACTTAGGGTGCTCCTTTTCTATTTTGAAACCAAACTGTTTAATCCGAACAATACTTAATGAAAAGCACACTCTGCATTGTTGTTGATCCTTTAAGATAAGCATTGGTGGTTCAGTGGTCGAATTCTGACCTGCCACACATGAGGCCAGGTTCGATTCCCCGCCAATGCACAACTGGGTTTTGAATATTGAGCCTTCACCCAAAGAACTCCACAAGCCTTATTTATTCTGCCCAAAAAAAGGGTAGCAGACACAGTCCATGTTGCTCAAATATACAAGAGCCTTAGGATGCTCCTTGTCAATTTTGAAACCAAATTGCTGAGTCAGCACAATACTTACCTGAAAAGCACCCTCTGTGAAGTCCGGGTTAGATTCCAGGCCAACGCACAACTGAGTTTTGGAGACGTTTGTGGTGCAAGAGCCTTCACCCAAAGAACTTTACACGCCTTAACAATTCTGCCCAAACTAGGGTACTCCGTGCTGCTGAAATATGGAAGAGACTTAGGATTCTCCTTTTCAATTCTGAAACCAAATTGCTGAATCAGCACAATACTTACCTGAAAAAAAGCACACTCAGCAAAGTCTTTGAAGTCTGGGTTTGATTCCCCACCAATGCACAGCAGAGTTTTGCATATGGAGTCTTCACCCAAAGCACTTCACAAGCCTCATCAATTCTGCCCAAACTAGGGTAGTGGACAAGCTCCATGCTGCTGAAATATACAAGAAATTCTCCTTTAGAATTTTAAACCAAATTGCTGAAGGAACGCAATACTCATCTGTAAATCGCACCCTGCAAAGTCTTTGGTTCTTTAAAATAAGCATTGGTGTTTCAGTGGTAACATTTTCACCTGCCATGCAGGAGGCCCGTGTTCAATTCCCGACCAATGTACAGCAGAGTTTTGACTATTGAGCCTTCACCCAAAGAACTTTACAAGCCTTATCAATTCTGCCCAAACTAGATGAACTCCATGCTGCTGAAATATACAACAGACTTAGGATGCTCCTTTTCAATTCTGAAACCAAATTGTGGAAGTGCCACAATACTTACCTGAACAGCACATTCTGGGAAGTCTTTAGCTTTTAAAGATAAGCATTGGTGGTTCAGTGGTAGAATTCTTGCCCGCCACGCGGGAGACCAGGTGTTAGTTTTGAACGTTAAGCCTTCACCAAAAGAACATTACAAACCTTATCATTTCTGCCCAAACTAGACGAACTGCATGCTGCTGAAATACACAAGAGACTTAGGATGCTCTTTTCTATTTTGAAACCAAACTGTTTAATCAGAACAATACTTAATGAAAAGCACACTCTGCATTGTCGTTGATCCGTTAAGATAAGCATTGGTGGTTCAGTGGTAGAATTCTCACCTGCCACGCGGGGGCCAGTCACACGTAGGTGTAGAGCACTGACTAGCCAATAGAAAGTGCGGAAAATCCAGGAGGAGGGTCGGACGAACCTAACGTAAAAACATCGGTTCAAATATTTATATTATATTATCTGTTACATATTGTATCTATGTATTTTTTAAAAGCAGCATTGTCAACATTTACTATTTCGATACTCTTTCAGTGTGTAAAATTAACTGTTAAAGAAGAATGTGAAATTAACAGTTGGTCAAAATTAAAATAACTATCTAAATAATATATGCAGAGTGTGTTATAGTAAGTTATTGAAAATGTATTGCAAATAAGGACTAAGATTTTAAAACATTTACAAATACAAGCTAGATAAAACATATTTACAAATACACAGGACAATTTTGTTTTGTTTTTTTAAATACAATGTTCTTGCTCTTGGAGTGATCTTTGTTGGTTGACCACGCCTGGGGAGGGTAACCATGCTCGTGAATTTCCTTCGTTTGTGTCTGTCTGACTGTGGATTGGTGGAGCTCAAACACTTTAGAGATGTTTGTTTTGTTTTGTTTTTTTAACTTTTCCAGCCTGATGAGCATCAACAACTCTTTTTCTGAGATCCTCACAAATTTCCTTTTTTTCATACCATGATACACTTCCACAAACATGTGTTGTAAAGATCAGACTTTGATAGATCCCTGTTCTACAAATAAGACAGGGTGCTCACTCACACCTGATTGTTATCCCGTTGATTGAAAACACCTGACCCTAATTTCCCCTTCAGACTAACTGCTCATGCAGACGCCAACAATGTCTGCACCATGCACGCTTCCTTTACAGAATGCGCTTAAGCAAGGTCTTTACAAGAAAAATAGGATCCAAACCCACATGGGCTGTGCCCAGCGGATTGGCAGTTCATCACCTTAACCTCTTGCTGACATAGCTCACACATATGAAATTACATCCCAGTGTGTGGAGCAAAAAAGAGGTGTCGGTGCAGGTTCTCTGCCACTGTCGTCTGGACTGCGGAATGCGTTCTGCGTTGACGGACCTCCAGAGACGCAAGAGCCTTACAGCAGCTGTGGCCAAAAAGCATTGAAATACAGCTCACGGTTGCAAAACACATAGCCACAGTGCTAGCTTTTCACATTTCTCCACCCTCTCTAGTGCTAGCTCAGGGACCTGTACAAAGCTTTCTGTTTGTAGGCGTGAGACAGACATTGTTGCAACAAAGCCAGCCATTGTTGTAAAGAGGAGGCAAAGTAACAAGTTTGCGACAAGGATGGGATTCGAACCCACGCGTGCAGAGCACAATAGATTAGTAGTCCATCGCCTTAACCTCTCGGCCACCTCGTCCAAGGCCTACTGCGTTTAACGAAAACTATGCAAATTAGGGTTTAATGTTAGCTGACTAGATGACTGCTTCTCAAATAGATTTTAGTCAAGTCTTGAGGTACGAGCTGTGCTGTCATATAAACTGAAGGGTGACGATGCGGCGAGACGGCCCAAAGGTCTCACAGAACGGGACAATTCCCTAGTTGAGCTGTCGCAATGCAATCCAATCCTTGGGCGGCTAGGTACCGACTACCTATGGACTGCCCATCTCAGCGAGTTAAATTTCTTTGGAAAATGTAACTTTTACCCATGACCCTGAAAAGGATTAAGCGGTATAGAAGATGAATGGATGGAAATGTAACTTTTATTCTTACCTGGATATACACAACGACTGTGGAAAAAGGGGGCATGAATTGGGACGTTCGTGAGGCAGCACGCTACATGGTATATAGCATGAAAGCGTGGCAGAAAAACCTGCGTAAAGCCTTTGGAGACAAGACATCAACCACCATAAGCTAACTACCCTGGCAGCGGTGGGATTTGAACCCACGCCCCCGAAGAGACTGGAGCCTAAATCCAGCGCCTTGGACCACTCGGCCACACTACCCCAGGCCAAGGTGCTGGTATACCCATTTGTGGTAAGAAGGTGACCAGGTCATTCCACCGGACAACAAGAAATCTGGCATGGGCACGACAAATGGGCTGTTGTGAGACTCAAGTGCCTTTCGCTTAACCAGCTCTGGCGGAGACATCTAACCATTTCCAGCTGAAGACAGAGCGAAGGCGTGGTCTTTTGGACGCGATTTGTCTAGGCTTAAGAACCCATGGTCCACGGTCACACCGGTAGTGTTTGCAGAAGAGCTCTTCTACTATGACCTTACATCCCTCTTACAGTGGTGCTTAAAAGTTTGTGAACCCTTTAGAACTTTCTATACATCTTCACTACCAGGACCTAAAACATCATAAGATTTTCACACAAGTATTAAAAGTAGATAAAGAGAACCTAATTAAAGGATCCAGATAAAAATATTACACATGGTCATTTATTTATTGATGAAAATGATCCAATATTGCATACCTGTGAGTGGCAAAAGTATGTGAACCTTTGCTTTCAGTATCTGGTGTGACCTCGGTGTGCAGAAACAACTGCAAACAAACGTTTCCGGTAACTGTTGATCAGTCCTGCACGTCAGCTTGGAGGAATTTTAGCCCATCCCTCATTACAGAACAGTTTCATCTCTAGGATGCGGGTGGGTTTACAGCAGCTGTGGCCAAAAAGCATTGAAATACAGCTCACTGTTGCAAAACACGTAGCCACAGTGCTAGCTTTTCACATTTCTCCATCTCTCTCAAGGATATTCAGCTGGCCTGCCATATTCGTGGAGAACGTGCTTAAACGACAACCCCGTCTAATATACACAAAGGATCTTTTAAGAGTCACTTCTTCGTCTCAGAAAACAGCTAATTTTATTTCTTGGGCTGTTTGAATATTTAGAACGTGGTACAGAGAGAAGGGGACACATTACATATTTTATATATATAAAAATGCTTTATATTTCTATCAACATGGGGGGTATAGAAATGTTTATTATTCTTTATTAATGAGTGAACTTTATTATGATAAATATACTGCTATGTATATTACATAATGTTTGTTTGTTTTATAGATGATGATGAACAGTGCAGAAGAGCCGTGTATTGTCCTTATGTGAAAACTAGACAATGCACAGTAATAACGCTGATGAGCTGTGTCTGTGTACAATAGCCCAAATCTTCCTTCTGTTCCAGGCAGCATTGTGTCTTGTGCTGGATGGAGCTTGACTGCCCTCGTGTGCCCTACCTCGGGAACGGCAATTTCCCAGCAGCGTTATTCTGTCATAAGTGTACATTTGTAGTTAGGCCCGAGTGGGGTAAGAAATATTACATGGTTAATATTACTGTGTCCCCTTTTTAACCCGTCCATGATCATTATTGTATACGTTACAAAGATAGAGGTAATGTTCTTCCCTATTTGTGGATATTCTCGAAGTGAAATAGATGAGGCCACCTAGGGAACACTAAGTTACCTATGAGCAGTGATGAGAATGACATGTCTAATAACATTAGAAATACATTAATAATGTTATAATAGAAATCAAGGTGTGCACTTTAACATTATAAAATATACATACACAGCAAAATCCACAGAAACAAATCCACTCTATTGGAGTTCATTTCAACACTTTTAACGTGTCCGGAGGGGTCCACACTCCACAGTGTCATTTTAACAATTTAATAGAGTTCACATCAACTCTTTGTATAGTTGAAATTAATCATTACTCAAGTGTTAGTTTCTCAACACCAGTGTGTAGTGTTAGAAATTAATTCTCATAGGAGTAATTCATTAAATCTCAGTGTTAATTGCATACTATTAAATGAGTTGCCTCGAACACTATAAAGCGTTAATATGCTACTGAAAATTAAAATAACATTTTAATTAACATTACTGACCCCTCAGGTCAAGTCTTTCTAAATATAACAATTGGGCACTATGTACTCTCTTTGATTATTCTCATTAGAGCACTGCTGGTCAAATAGCCTAAAGTGTGTCAGTTCGTTCACAGAGATGACAGAAAACTCATCCATTTGGTTATCTTCTATACAGTATGCATTGAAGTGGTCATCATAGAACCTAGTGCTTTCATAATTTCCTGTAATTTAAATACACTCTTCATATATTATTATATCATCAATATATAAATATATATAAAAATTATATATTTTTGAACACAGGGAGATCATAGGTACATCCAGTGCATATGAACACACCAACCCGATACTCAGTACCATAAAGTCTGACCCACTTTGTACTTGTAACACTTAAACAGTCTTCTAAATATAATGTCTGACTGAGTTCTTCCCCACCTTGCAAGTTACAGATGGTTTTTGATGTAGGACCAAATTCAAACCTTCTAAAACAATCATTTTCACAGTTAAATATCAATTGACGATGTTGCTTTACTAATGATTTAATGAGATTCTTGAAATTTTTACCACATCTTTTGAAAATATGGTGCTTAGCTTCAAATTGCATTCACCACATATGGATAAGAGGGCCAATTTTTTTTATGCATCTCAGATAGTGCATCATCAAGTGACGCTTGGGAATCGACCTCTTGTCAGGAAACAATTCTTTGAATAGAGTATGGTGATCACAGATCAGATGTTTTAAGTAACATATCATCCCATCAGTTATGGTGTAGGAGAACACTATATTGACAATCTGTATCGAAAGTAGGAGAAAGTTCCAGTGATTGTTATTCCTTTCAATAACCACCAAATATCAGTGGAGTGTTGTGCAGAAGACACCATGACTGTATGGCATTCAAACCCAGGTGCTTGCCCTCATCATCCATTTTTAGCCCACTTGGTTTGTTTTTACGGTCTGTGTAACCATAATTAAAGCTCTGTATCCTGTTTAACAAGGTACTCAAAAACCAGTTTAAGTTCATACTGTACCACACCCTCTAGCAGATCATGCATGATGTCAACAGCATAGTTATCAGTACAATGGAAATACTGTAATGAATTGAGCACACATGACTTTTTGACACCATATATTGACCGCAGTTCAGGATTTTCATTTAGTGCCTTACAATGTTCAGTATGAACCTCTTTGGAACGGAAAATTAACCCAGAATGACCTTCAGTAAATATAGATTGAACTTCTTCCTTACTAATTAAACAAAGCCTACAGAAATTAGTTGCACTGTAAGATTCCCAGCAAGCCATTTAAAGCCAAATTATCTCCTGTTACTTGAATTACTGAGCCAAACAATGGTGGTTCAAAACAAGGAAGCTGTATGTCTTTGGTTTCTAAGATTTCCAGGGCATCAATAAGGGGCTTTAGTATCACATCAAAACCATACGTCTTAAGATCTTCCGTGTAGAATAGAGCTGCAAGATGTACATTAAGCAGTACAGAGTTACACTTGGATGGAAGATTTTATTTATTTTATTTTTTTTTAAAGAGTAAAATAGATACAACCAAGTTTGTGGATCCCCCTCTTGGAACCTAGAGGGTTAGCAGTTTCAAAATCGTTGTAATAGAGTATAATCTGAAAAGCGTGCTTGTGCTGCGAGAACATGGTTTTGGAAATACGACCCATCATTAATGTCTTTGTAAACTCCAATTCCACTCTGTTTGTCCTGTAAAAAGCTCTCTCTAACTTGACCGTTTTTGGATATGGATTTCAGTGTACCCAGAATGGGTACATACATGCACTTGTCCGTTACGGGAACCTGCCTGTAGTTCTATCTCTGCGCAAATCCATTCTCACCCCAAGAACTATTTCCCATTTCTCATCATAATATTTATGTCTCCTTGACTCAGTGTCTAATGCTGAAAAAGGATTACCTAATTGATCAAAACAGTGTTTTATTCTTCTACAAGTGTCTGAACTTGTACTTTCAGGAGTATCAGTTTTCAGAACTGCATCTCGTGCTTGGATTTTATCATCATTAACAACTTCTTAAATTGAACAAACAATTGTTTGGACAGCACTTTCAGAAAGACCTGATGCTTGCAAATGAGCAACAATTGATCCACACACTGAAGATAGCTGACTTGTAACAACAGAACTTTGTGAAGTATGTAAAGTGGCAACAGAATTTGGGCGATCATTTGAACATTCCGCCTCATATTCTCCCCGAGTGGAAAGATCCTGATTAGTATCAATCTCTTGATCCATAGTGTGACTATGTACCTTGCTGAGGTGTTTTCGGAAGCCACTACAAGTACAAAATGATAACGGGCGACCTGGCTCTCCACATTTTAAATGTAACTTTTTGCTAGGATATAAACCATGTTGAAATTTTAAATGTTGACAAAGAACCAAACAAGTTCTGAGGTGTGCTTTACATACAAAACATGTGAACATCTTCAAGGCTGTTAATCTTGCTGCAGCAATCGTGCTCGAAGTTCTTTAACACGCAGGCTCTACATTGCTCTTCCGACATCGATGTTATAAATAGTGGTTTGGATCAATGTGTAGAAATAACAAAGAGCTTCATCATATGAGAAACTGAAGACATAGTGAACTTTGAACAGTTCATCAAAAGCTGCCACTGATGTGTGTGCCTTACATGGGATCGCCTTTTGGTCGATAATAACGTAGAACTTCTGATGTCCTTCTTTTGCTCACCGATGCAGAGGAGGAATGGTTGTCTTGTGTCAGCACTCTCAATGAAGGTAGTCACACTGGCTCCTTCCTGAAGGTCAGCAAAGGGACATAAAATAAATATGAAAATAAAACTCTTTGCATGTTTTTTACATTATCACTAGAACCATCACATCTTGTTTGCAGGTGGAGTAAGCAAAATGAGATGCAGGTCTCAGAATCCCAAAATAGTCTACACCTCAAGAGTTTCTAAAATTAAGATCTGATGTTTAAATATTAACTTTTGCATACCTTAAAATAGCTCACAAGATGGCTGGATGCTTGAGCTGAACTGATCTTGGATGTTTTTTTTCTGGCCTCTTGAGGTTAGAGGGAACAGATGCAGCAGCAAAAGGATTGAGGACACATCACTGTCCCATCGTAAAGACATCACAAAATAATTTAATGATCTCTCTTTAATTATTTTTTTAAAGACTGGAACATTTTTAAAATACAAAACAGTTTATACTGACCATTGTAGTCCTCAGGTTCAGGTTCAGTTCCTCACAGCAGCTCGCCCATATTCTTAAGAGTCTTGCAGTCTGCAATGATTTTGGCTTGAAGAATGTTGACCACTTTGCCAGGAACTTCTGAGACACTTCATCACCAAACATCATGGAGAAATCCTGGTCGATCTATAAAGAAGGTTTATACAGGTTTAAACATAACGGACATAAATGGATGAAAGGTCAAATACTAAAAATTAAGATCTGCTGTGTTATTTATGCATACATTTGGGATATAAAAGATTAGAATGTTGAATTTCTCAGTTTGGACCGGCCTGTTGGTGTTACGGTGATCATTGAACAACTCCTTTCTCTACTGTACCAGTGAACTCATTTAATAACTACAGAGAAAATTTCCTTTTCAAAACTACTTCCAAAGCTAAAGATTTTCTTACCAATCCAGATACAGCAAGGAAACGAGGGAACAAATCCAGGACTGAAGATGATGCCTCCTCACCGACCATCTTCTGCCGATACTGGAAAGTCGCTCAGTCTGATCTAGATCAGTCACTCCTAATGGTGCGTTCCACCAAAGGGGTGACACTATCAGAGTTGATTTCTAGAAAACAGTTATAACACTCCATTTTGACACCAACTGTTTCATGGTACAGTGTGAAATCTAACAGATTAGACAACATACAGAGTTAGATCAATTCTAAGTAGAGCTAGAATGATTCTGTTCATAAACACCAAAAATTTAACTCTGCTCAATTTGCTGTGTAGGAGCAGCGATGAGAATAGAAATGTATTTCTAATGTTAGTTGAAATTTCAAAGATTAAGGTAATGTATCATACATTATTACATTGCAACAATAATGAAGTGAAGTGACTCTTAAAAGAGCCTTTGTGTATATTAGACGGAGTTGTCATTTAAGCACGTTCTCCTCGAATACGGCAAGCCAGCTGAATATCCTCGATAGAGATGGAGAAATGTGAAAAGCTAGCACTGTGGCTGCATGTTCCGCAACCGTGGGCTGTATTTCAATGCTTTTTGGCCACAGCTGCTGTAAGGCTCTTGCGTCTCTGGAGGTCCGTCAACGCAGAACGCATTCCACAGTCCAGACGACAGTGGCAGAGAACCTGCACCGAAACCTCTTTTGCTCCACACACTGGGATGTAATTTCATATGCGTGAGCTATGTCAGCAAGAGGTTAAGGGGACGAACTGCCAATCCGCTGTGCACAGCCCATGTGGGTTTGGATCCTATTTTTCTTGTAAAGACTTTGCTTAAGCGCATTCCGTAAAGGAAGCGTGCATGGTGCAGACATTGTTGGCGTCTGCATGAGCAGTTAGTTTGAAGGGGAAATTAGGGTCAGGTGTTTTCAATCAACGGGATGACAATCAGGTGTGAGTGAGCACCCTGTCTTATTTGTAGAACAGGGATCCATCAAAGTCTGATCTTCACAACACATGTTTGTGGAAGTGTATCATGGTATGAAAAAAGGAAATTTGTGAGGATCTCAGAAAAAGAGTTGTTGATGCTCATCAGGCTGGAAAAGTTCAAAAAACCATATCTGAAGTGTTTGGACTCCACCAATCCACAGTCAGACAGATTGTGTACAAATGAAGGAAATCAATCAGTCAGTCAGTCAGTCACTCAGTCAGTCAGATGTTTGCTTACACTATTTAAATAGGCCCCATTTGGTGGCAGCTATTGCTTATGGCCATACCACTCCGACGGCGCTAGTGAGTAGCACCAGAGAAGAAGTGTGTTGGCTGCAGTAGGTGAGAGAGGTTCACCAAAATCTGTGTGTTTATTTTTTGTTTTGAGTTTAAATACCTGTTTATTTTCATCAGTGTTTTGTTTTTTTTGTTTGTTTGTTTTAATCCTCCCAGCAGCACAGGCTGTTTGGGGGGGAGGTTAAACTTAGTTTGCGTCTTTTGTTTGTTTGTTTGTTTTTGTTTAAAATGGATGACTTAAAGGCAACGGATATGGCAATGGCAGGAGAAACACGACGTGGACATGAATACGGACCGGATAAACGACAACGATATGGCAACGGAAAAGAGAAAGTGGAAAGGAAAGAAGTCGAAAAGAGAGTGTACATGAAAGAAGCAACGGTGACTGTGGATCTGGGAAATGTGGAAGAAGCCAGAGCAGAGGACATCATTAAAGCGGTGGCGGAAAGAATCGGAGAGGGGAAAATCTTAGCGGTGAGACCAAAGCAGCTAAAAGAATATGAGGTGACACTTGAAAGAGAGGAGGAAATAGAAAACCTAATGGACGGACTGATAATTAAAAGGCATAAACTGTGAAGTGAAAAGACTACACAACAGGGATTATGTCGTCTCCTTCATGCATCTGCCTGTTTATTTGGATGATGAGGTCATTGTTCAAAAGCTGGGGGGATGGGGAGTAATCCCCGTCTCAAAAATTAAATGGAGAATGTATCCGGGCACGAACATCGAGGACGGGACCAGATTTGTAAAAACAAGGTTCCCGAGAGAGGTGACGTCCCTCCCGTATAGCACTAAGATGGAAACGGCAGAAGGACCGCAGTACTTCCGGGTGATGCACCGTCACCAGGTGAAAACTTGTCGTCTGTGCATGAGCCCGGATCATGTGGTGAAGGATTGCCCTAATTTTAAGTGCTATAAATGTGATGAGCGGGGGCACTTTGCAAGAGACTGCAACACGGTGAAGTGCCCGGATTGCAGAAAGTTTTTAAAGTGTGAATGCTGGATGGAGAGCGAGGAGGGAGAAGAGGAGCAGATGAACGGGCAGAGGCATGGAGGAGACGGCGAGAAGGAGCAAGAAGAAGAAACCAGAGGAACACAGGTCAGTGACATAGCAGAAAACACAGAAAATGGAGCACAGACGGATGAATGCGACAAACAGAACGTGCAAAAAGAACAAGAGGGAGAAATCTGGACACAAATAGACATGACTGAAACTTTGGAAAGTGCATTGGACAGAGCAGGACAAAAAGAACAAAGGAGTAATGAACAACGTGCTGAAAATGAAAGTGAAGAGGGGGAAGAAATGGAGGATAAAACAGTGAAAACTATGAAAAGAAGACTATCGATAAAGGTAATGCCAAGCTTGGAAGCTGCCAGAAAAAGAGTTATTAAAAAGGATGCGCTTAAACATGAAAACAGGTATGAGGGTCTAAAGGACTTGGAGGGGATTGACTGAAAAGATGAGTTTGATGTATGTTTTCCTCTGTTTTATGGTTTTAAGAATTGTTACATTTAATGCAAGAGGACTTTTAAATGTAAACAAATTTGAAAAAGTGAAAGAAATGTGTAAAAGGGAAGATGTGATTGTATTACAAGAAATTAACTGGAGAGATGGGTAGATAAGTGAAATAAGGAAAAGATGGAATGGGGAAATATTTTATAACAATGGCGATGATAAGTTTGGCAGAGGAGTAGCAATTCTAATAAAAGATAATAGAGACATAAAATGTAAAATAGTGTATAAGGACACATTTGGGAAATGTATGGCGGTAGAGATAGAATATGAAGAGAGGAAAGTGGTGGTGGTCAACGTACATGCACCAACAGGGGAGCAGGAAAAGAGAGAGTATTTTAAGTTTTTAAGAAGGTTTTTAAAGAAGCACGATCAAGTTATTATAATGGGGGATTTTAATACAGTGTTTAGTAAATTGGATATGGCTGAAGGAATGGTTTTTAAAACTGACACTGGGAGAAAAGAGCTAAAATCACTGATGGATGAAAATAACATGATTGACATATGGAGAGAAAGGAATGAAAAGAAAAAAGAATACTCAAGGAGGCAGATAGTCAGGAATTTTATGTGCAAAACAAGAATTGACTTTGTTTTATGTACAAGGAACATAGAAGGTTTTATAGAAGGGATGAGGTATGAAGAAACAAGCCTAAGTGATCATAAGCCACTTTTTATGCAAATAGACTGGAGTACAGTGAAAAGAGGGCCAGGGGTATGGGTCTTAAACACAGCGGTTTTAAAGAATGAAGAATATGTTGAAAAGATAAAAGATATCATTGAAAACGAAAAAGAAAATGGAATGTATGTGGAAGATAAAAGAATATGGTGGGAAAATGTGAAGTATGCAGTGAAAAAATTTACAATAAAATATTGCAGACAAATACAGAAAAGCAAAAAGAATAAGGAAAGAAAAATAAGGGAACGATGGGAAAAAGAATCAAATGAGAAAGAAAAAGATATACAAAAATTAAAAGTAATAGAGGAAGAACTGAAAGAAATGGAAGAAAATAAATATCAAGGTGCAAGGTTGCAAAGCAAAGTACATGGTGGAAGGAGAAAAGTGCACAAAATTTTTTTTCGATCTGGAAAGGAGAAAAGGGAAAGCTGAAAGTAGTAGTAGAAAAAAATGAGGAAATTCTGAAAGAAATAAAAGCATATTATGAAAAGCTATTTAATTCAGAGGGAGTAAAAGAAGAAGAAAAAGCACTACTACTGAAGCAAATAAAAACAAAAGTAGGAGAGGAAGATAAAAAAAGAATGTGATCAAGACATAAGAGAGGAAGAGATTGAAAAAGCTATAACCGAATTAAATAGAAAGAAAAGTCCAGGGATAGATGGTTTGGGGAGTGAGTTTTATATCGTTTTTAAGGATTTTTTAACTAGCACCCTGAGAGAAGTATATGATGAGGTTTTTAAGAAAGGAGAGATGAGCCAAAGAATGGGAATGGGGTTGATCAAGTTGATATATAAAAGAAAAGGAGAAAGGGTAGACCTAAATAACTATAGACCGATTACAATGCTCAACACTGATTTAAAGATTTTAGCAAAAATTTTAGCCAACAGATTAAAAGAAGTAATGCCAAGCATAATTAAAACAAATCAAGTGTACGGGGTAAAAGGAAAAGACATAGACACAACATTAAGCATACAAGATATGATCAGATACATGAAATTCAAAAACAAAGAAGGCTATGTAATTACTTTAGATTTTGAAAAAGCTTTTGACAGGGTAGAACATGATTATTTATTTGGAATTTTAAAGAGTTTTGGTTTCGGAAAGAATTTTATTAAATGGATTAAAATTTTATATAGAGGGGCAATAACGAGAATAAAATGTAATGGGTTTTTAACACAGTGTTTTAAATAAAAAGATCCATAAGACAAGGATGTCCACTATCAGCTCTTTTATATTCACTCGTATCAGAACCACTAGGACTAGCCATAAAGCAAAAAGAAAAAATAAAAGGAATAGGTGTTGAAGGAAGTAAAGAAAAAGGACAAAATATTTCAATATGCGGCTGATACCACAGTGATAGTAAAAGAAATGGAGAGTGTTAAAAAGGTCATGGAAGTTGTACAGATGTTTTATAAGGGCTCAGGAGGTAAGGTAAATGAAGAAAAAACAGTGTATATGAGATCTGGAGGGGTTACAGATTTAACAAATCATTTTACTTTCAAAGAAACAAAAGAAATAAAGATCTTAGGTGTTTTAATTGGGACGGATGAAAAGAAAGCAAGGGAAACCATGTGGGAAGACATTAGGAGGTATTGAAAGAAGACCGAATCTTTGGAAACTGAGGAAGGTTTTAATCTTAAATGTGTTGATGGTGTCTAAGTTACGGTATACCTTGTGTGTGTCATCTATGCCGTTGTGGTCAGAACGAAGGCTGAAGAAATGTTTTTTAGATTTTTTTATGGGACAGAAAGCCACCAAGAATCGCGTACAATACTTTAATAGGTGCGGTGGAAAGGGGGGGGTTTGGATTTAATGGCTGCTGAGCAAAGGAAAAACAGTTTGAGAGTGAAAATAATAAAAAAGTATATGGATGATGAAAATAAAGCAGCATGGGAAAAAAAAAAACAATGAAATATTTTATAAACAAATGTGGGAATTTTAATTTGGGAGATAATATTTTATGGATGAAAACAAAGAATTGGATGATGGAAGGGTTACCAGATTTTTATAAGGAAATGATGAGCGCCTGGGGGAAATTTTTAACCAATGTACATTTTAAACCCCGAGGCAGAGAGAACATTTTAATTCAGCCTTTATTCTTAAACAACAGCATTTTAAATCAAGGAAAAGAGATTTTTTTTTAAGAAATGGTGGGAGGTGGGAATCACAAGCGTTAGAGATGTTTTATATGAATTTAAAGAAGGGTTTTTACCTGTACAGTGTATAGTAGATGCAAT
This sequence comes from Ictalurus furcatus, assembly GCF_023375685.1. Lineage (NCBI taxonomy): Eukaryota > Metazoa > Chordata > Actinopteri > Siluriformes > Ictaluridae > Ictalurus > Ictalurus furcatus. The sequence goes on along the minus strand of NW_026521046.1, from coordinate 30,144 downwards.
GGAGGAGGAGAAAGAGGATTTTAGCAGACAAGAAATAATAAACAAGTATGATGTCATCAAAAAAGCAATACCCAAAGAGTGGATAAAGAGAATTGAAAGCATGGAAGAGGGGGGAACAGGAAGAGAGGTCTATGTGAAGGTGGGAGAAAAACTGCTTGCTTTTAAAGAATGTACAGTGAAAATGTTTTATAGCCTTTTTAGAGATGGAGTTTTTAAAAAAACCTATTGTAAATGAGTACTGGCAACAGAAATTCAATGACCTTAAAGAAGAAAGTATATGGAATAACATGAAAGGGACGATTGTAGAAACGAAATTAGAGAACCTAGAGTATTTTATCAGACATAAAGTCATATTTACAGACTTCCTACTGAACAAAATAGGAATGGAGCAAAATGCAATATGTAAAGTATGTAATGATGATGAAGAAGGGTTTTTACATTTGTTTTTACACTGCAAAGAGTTGAAAGATTTTAATGTGAAATGTAAGAAAATAATTGAACATCTGAAAGGGGAAAAAAATGAGAAAGACACGGAATGGAATAAAGTCGTCATGTTAGGAGTGGATAAAAAGTGTAAAAACAATAAACTGATCAATCTGCTTGTGATGTTAAGTGCAATATGGGAGAGAAGAGTTGTGGCAAAAAGAGAAAAAATTGTAATGGATGTAGAGCGTGTTTTTAAAAGAAAAGTGGAAAAATATATAGAATGTTTGTTTTTCTATTTTAAACAAGAAGATAAAATGGATGAATTTTATAACGTTTTTACGCCAGACGTATGTAAGGTGTTTAATTCAATTCAATTTTTCAATTCAATTTTATTTGTATAGCGCTTTTTACAATAGACATTGTCTCAAAGCAGCTTTACAGAAATATCAACATGGTATACAGATATTAAAGGTGCGAATTTATCCCAACTGAGCAAGCCACTGAGTGGCGACGGTGGCAAGGAAAAACTCCCTAAGATGTTTTAAGAGGAAGAAACCTTGAGAGGAACCCGACTCAGAAGGGAACCCATCCTCATCTGGGTAACAACAGATAGTGTGAAAAAGTTCATTATGGATTCATATGAAGTCTGTATGGCCTTAGGAGCAGCCGTAGTCCCAGCAGTCTGGAATTAAAGAAGATTTGAGCTCCATCCAGAGGCAGAAAGGATCTGGATCTCTAGTATCTCCATAAATTCATGTGGGGCTCGGCGAAAGGAGAGAGGGAGAAAAAAGATTATTATGACTGCGAAGTAGTAGAACAGAATCTAGTCAGGGTAGGCTTGAGTAAACAAATACGTTTTAAGCCTAGACTTAAACACTGAGACTGTGTCTGAGTCCCGAACACTAATAGGAAGACTGTTCCATAACTGTGGGGCTCTATAAGAGAAAGCTCTTCCCCCTGCTGTAGCCTTCACTATTCGAGGTACCGTCAAATAGCCTGCATCTTTTGATCTAAGTAGGCGTGGCGGATTATATAAAACCAAAAGGTCGCTTAGATATTGTGGCGCGAGACCATTTAGTGCTTTATAGGTTAATAAAAGTATTTTATAGTTAATGCGAGATTTTACTGGGAGCCAATGCAGTATTGATAATATCGGTGTGATATGGTCGTACCTTCTAGTTCTAGTTAGGACTCTAGCAGCTGCATTCTGGACTAACTGGAGCTTATTTATATTCCTACTGGAACATCCAGACAGTAAGGCATTACAGTAATCTAATCTAGAGGTGACGAATGCATGAACTAGTATTTCCGCATCATGTAGTGACGATATGTTTCTTATTTTAGAAATATTTCTGAGATGAAAGAAGGCTATCCTAGTAATATTATCTACATGAGCATCAAATGATAGGCTGGAGTCAATAATCACTCCAAGGTCTTTAACTGCTGCACATGATGAAACAGAAAGACCATCCAGAGTAACCATGTGATCAGAAAGATTACTTCTAGCTACACGTGGGCCTAATAAAAGTATTTCTGTTTTATCAGAATTAAGTAGAAGGAAGTTAGTTAACATCCAATGTCTAATGTCCTTTACACAATCCTCAGCTTTACTAAGCTTCTGTCTGTCCTCTGGCTTCGCTGAAACATACAACTGTGTATCATCAGCATAACAGTGGAAGCTAATTCCATGTTTACGAATAATTTGACCTAGGGGTAGCATATATAAAGTAAAGAGCAGTGGGCCTAAAACAGAACCCTGTGGAACTCCAAAAGTAACCTCAGTACGCATGGAGAATTCACCATTTACATCTACGAACTGATAACGATCGGTCAGATAAGACCTGAGCCAGGAGAGGACTGTTCCCTTAATACCAACAACATTTTCTAATCTATCAAGGAGAATAGTGTGATCTATAGTATCAAAAGCTGCACTAAGGTCGAGTAACACAAGCAGAGAGACACAACCCTGATCGTAGGTCAGTAGAAGGTCATTTACTACTTTAACTAATGCTTTAATGATTTCCAATGGAAAGTGCCAGGACAACAAGGGTAATTTTATCATATTAGCAATATAAGTGTTATTTATTTTTTAAGGACTGACTGTGTTTTAAACTGATATTACAATGGATGTAAATAATAAATGTTTATAAAGTTAGGATTTATTGTTAAAAAATAATGTACATTCTGATGTATTTTAACGTGAAAAAGTATTTATGCTGCAATATGTTTTTAATGGAATTTTTGAATACTTAATTAAAAAAATAAATAAATAAAATAATAATAAAAAAAAAAACCAAAGCCTGATCTCATCTGACCTCGGAAGCAAAGCAAAGTTGGGCCTGGTTAGTACTTGGTTGGGAGACTGAATGGGAATACTAGGTGCTGTAAGCTTTTTAATTGGATAAGTGTTTTCCTGATCTCTGCACAACATCCTCTTTTGGGATGAAGATTGGATAGAGGTTTGGGGGAAGCTTAATCAATCAATCAATCAATCAATCAGTCAGTCAGATGTTTGCTTACACTATTTAAATAGGCCCCATTTGGTGGCATCTGTTGCTTACAGCCATACCACTCTGACAAAGCCTGATCTCAGAAGCAAAGCAAAGTTGGGCCTGGTTAGTACTTGGTTGAGAGACTGAATGGGACTACTAGGTGCTGTAAGCTTTTCATTTAGATAAGTCTTTTAAGCACTTTACTTTCTCCTGACATTGAAGAATATTCATTACTACACCAATGCAGCCTCCAATTCTGACAGTTATCTCCCATACATGATAGATTAACTCTAGTGCTACCTAGAACAACCTCCTGGAACTGGTCAACTTTATTAAAATCCGGTGGAATTGGGCCATTTTCATGTTGTTTTTTCAAGACAATTTTCATATCCAAATGTTCAGCAGTTACCATGAAACAGTCCATTTCTGAGAGTCGCCGTATAACCTGTAATAGGAGATGGTGTGGAGTTCTCATCATTTTTTTTATTCATCCCAGGAAGTTTTCGAACAGAAACCCAGACAAGAAGTCAAGGCTTCCATGTTTTTTGACATCCTCAGAAAGATGGGTTAGCCCATGTACATTGTAGCTAACAAATTCAGGACCATACAACTCACTAAAATGCTTTACAAATGACACTAGCAAACTGTGAGCAAAGTCATTAAGAACTATACAAAGAGTGGATTGGAGAGTATAAAGATAGCAACAGATAACATAAAATTGCTGTACATTGGTTCTGACAGCACATCAAGAAGAACCACTGGACTTGTGTATAACAGAAACTATCGCAATTCTGTTGCTTTCCACCTCAGTCTTTCTGAGAATTGCCTGGGTTTCCTAGCAAAGTCCTCAGGAATATAACGTCTCAAGCTAACAAGTGTGTCTGAGATCATAACACTTTGGCGAGCAGACAAATGACAACATAAAGACCCTGAAGCAAGCCATAAGTCCAGCAGTTTTCACATAACACCAAGACATACAAGGTGCATGTAATCATGTGGAAAGCATGATACCATGCCAATTCCTGCAGCTTTTAAAAGAGATGTTTCAGTATGATGGTCTTCATCAGACATGTTGATAAAAGACTCATCAGTCCTACGTGGGCTGTTGATCTCAGGAAAGGTCATTCTATGGTTGATGTACACACCAGATTGGATGCACTTGTCACAACCTGAATAACCAGTATGTGATTTAATTCCCTTTATAAAAGCTCTAGCTGGAGCATCACACAGGATAGATGCGACTTTTAGGAAAAATTGCTTCCCATTTATGGCAAATCCCTTGCTTAACCCTTGCAGTTCACTGACTAGATCTTTCAAATAGTCAGTTCGTGATGTTGGCTTTGATTTACCACAGAACAGAGCAATGACAACTGGTTTCTTAGTATAACCCTGCAGTAACCCTATAATGGGCCAAAAACTACAAAGACAAACTTTTAAACAGTGGTAAGCCATCCATGCTCAGTTGAAGTTTGAATTCATACTTCTCTAGAACATAAGACCAGATTCTTTCCATGGTTTTGGACAAAGCTTTAAGAATACCAAAATAATGATATGTGCCACCAGCAACATTTTGGATATCAGATGAAGTTATCTCGTCATCTCGCACTGCAGCACCAAGATCATTTTCTCTTAAATGACATCCAAATGAAGTGAGCATTACATTGACCTTTTTTACTGCTCTTTTTCTAACATTCCGTCTATCCATAATTTTGTAATGACCTGTTTGTTGCTGGTTCCAGTGTTGACTGTCGCACATTTAAAATCTGTATACCATGTTTATATGTTTCTGTAAAGCTGCTTTGAGACAACGTCTATTGTAAAAAGCGCTATACAAATAAAATGGAATTCAATTGAATACCGGGGGTTCATGTCTAAACGCTCTGCCCCTGGCGCACCTTGGATGATAGAAAGAAAAAAAAAAAAAAACCTCTTCTTATTTTCTGACGTGTCCCCCTGGAACATCCAGAGGAACTTGGTCCAGGAGGGCTACCCATGTAGCCAGGGCTCCCAAACAAAAGATTGACTTTCAATGGATTGCAACGATGTAGCTGCTCTGCCACTCACAACACCCAGACCCTTAACACCGTCCATATACTTCTGGACACTTCAAAAAATTCAGGACAACATAACTTTTGTGGGAAAAGTCAAGTGCCTATCCTGTAAATTTCCTGTCCTTTAAAGGAGTGACTAACCTTTAATTTTGCTGTAGTGTTTACAGACAAGGTCTTATTTGCCTCCAGTCTGGTGCCCAATGATTGAAGTTGCAAGAGAGGTAAAACAAGACAAAACTGGTCAACATGACTTTTGTGAGAAAATTCATACACCTATTTCTGGACATTGCTTGATCTAAATGTTCTACATGGCGAATAAAAATCACAGATGACACTTGTGAATAAAACTATTTTATATATTAAATTCAAAAATATATAATATAGTTGTCTAATCATTTTATATATATATATATATATATATATATATATATATATATATATATATATATATACACATATACATATATATACATATACATACATACATACACACACACACACACACACACACACACACACACATACATATATGCATACATACATACACCCACACCCTTCTGGAGCTCATCAAAAAAATAAATGGGGTCGTCCATCAACTGAAAGCACGCTGTCCAAGTTAAAATTCAAAGTAGCATTTTGTATTTACTTACTTCTGTTTCTGAATAATTAAGCATTAGGTTATTAGCTATTGGGCCCCTGGGATACCTGGGACGTAGAAGAAACTTGCACTTCGGAAAAGTTTAAGGACAGCCTTATACAGGAAAAGTTTAAGGACAGCCTTATACAGGAACCCTTGGGATACCTGGGACTTTCAATTTTTCAACATTTTCTAGTTATACCAGGGGTCTCTCAAGGTTTCTTCCTCTTAACATCTTGGAGTTTTTCACCACCGGCTTGCTCAACTGGGATAAATTCACACATTTAAAATCTGTATCCCGTGTTTATATGTTTCTGTAAAGCTGCTTTGAGACAACGTCCATTGTAAAAAGTGCTATACAAATAAAATGGAACTGAATTGAAGTTACAGTGTGGTTTTGTACAACCAAGAATGAGAGTCTGTCTCCTTTTCCCTTTCCTTATCGACAGTACGAAATACAACATACACATACAAATATAATATTTGTACACATGCAAGACCATATAAGGCTGCTTCAGTAAAAAAAAAAAAAAAAAAAAAAAAAGGAGTCAATTAAAATGAAATATGCAATTACCCATTATATTCTTGGTTTTAACTAGAGATGCACCGATGTATCGGCCGATACCGAAAGGTTATTTTTCATCTATCAATAATTTAAAAACATCTGATAATCTGACAGCACAAAAACTCTAGAAATTACTCAAAGTATTGGAGTTTATGGCGCTTGATGATCAACCATGCTCTGTAGTGAAGGACATGGGATTTCAGGGACTGGTAATACACCTTGAGTCTCGCTACACTTTACCGAGTCGGCTTTATTTCACATTCGTCTGCTTACCGGAGTTATACAACCGTATGGCAGATCATATTCACGAGCTTCTTCATAACCACTCCGCGATGAACTTCACCACAGATGTTTGGTCTTCAGATGTAAGCCTGACGAGTATACTTAGTCTCACTGCTCAGTGGCTCCATTGTGATTTTAAACTTAAAGTCTTGCTTCATGCACAAGAACTTCCCGGTTCTCACACTTCATAAGAAGCACCTGCATCGCGTTGTAAATCGCGCTGCTCGCAGGTGAACTCTCGCGATACTCCTGGGCAGAACGGGAACTCACGTTCCTGCTTCTTAAAGGGCCAGCGGAACATTTTATCCCTAGATGAGAAGGACATCTGTGCACACTGCATGGACAATACACTTAATTAAGGGCTTTAATAACCAGTTTCACAATTGGAAGGTTGTCTTCTTTTTCACCTGGTTATTTATATATAAAAATATAAAGTATTTAGCATGTTTGTATTTAGGTACTTCTGTTTCTAAATAAATAAGCATTATGTCATCAAATCACAAGTCTGTTTTGATTTAATGTTCAGAAGCTGTACTAAATGACGAATAATCTAAAATCACAAACATGATACTTGTAAATAAAATCATTTCATATATGCAATTTATTAGATCCTTTAAAGTAAAAAGACAGCTAAATAGTGAAAAACATAATAATTGTTGGATTTATACAAATGAATGACAATAACTTGCTAATAGTCCATCACCTGAATCTTTCTAATTGGCATGTGCTCCAGTCAGTGTTGTTCATGGGGAATTTATTCTACAACTTCTACAGTTCTAGTGAACTTCTACAGTGAAAAAAAACCCAATACTTAAAAAAAACAGTTAATGAAGCTGAGGCTCGAAGGCGGGTCGCTGGCATAGAAAGTCTGCTGTTACCGCTACAAGCACCAGAAGTCACTGACTGCAAAACTGTGTTTACAAGAAGAGTCACTGCAGTCATCAAAGTCGATGGGATAGAGATCTGCTGGGCTAGCGGTGTGGATGAAAGGGCTCTTGCTTCATTTTGTGCTTATTTTGTCTTCAATTCAACATATCCATCTCATTTGAAGAACACTCTGATTTCTCTTCAGCAATATGTATTGAAACTTACTGTGGATGGTGACAAGCCTCTACCTACTCCAGTTACCAGAGTAATCAATCTCTTACAGTAATATCTGCCAAAAATGCCTCGCCTATTCTGTTGTCCTAAATGCTCTCGGAGAACGATTGTCAAATTAATCCAGCACATTGGTCTCATTCATGCACATGAGGCAAATTTTTCAATAACTTGTGGTCTTAATGACTGTCAGAGGACCTTTTTAAAGTATGAGTCCTTTAGATGTCATATTTAACAAAAGCATAAACACACTGTGTTACAACGGACTATGGCTGATGATCCTCAGCATCTGCTTGAGGAAGTTGAGGAAGAATGTTATAATGACGATGGTGCTTTTGAAGTTTGCAATCCCCTCGGGTCTAAACGTAACAAGCAAAAACTGTGTGCAATCTACTATACAATTGGAAATATGGGTACAAAGTATTGCTCTCAGTTAAAACATTCATTTAGCTTTACTTCCTTTTGTTATCATTATTATTCATACTGTGTGAAATGTGAGGATGAGTGGACTGTCCTCTCACCAGGTGAGGAGGTTGATTACCAGGCACTAGATATATACAATGTTGTTGACAAATTACTTATTAGCACTAGGTATTCTTGCTGAAGACAAAACAGCCCCACTTTATATTGATTTTACTCCTCACCCTTTAATCTATATCTTTCTTCTTCTCCTTATTATTATTATTATTATTATTATTATTATTATTATTAGAGTAGTAGCCTAGTAGTATTCATCTTAGCATAGGATTAGGAAGTGATTTCTAAAAACTGTCGATCACACCTTCATGCTAACTCTGTACATGATGTCAATGGTTCACTGCTCCTCTCTCTCTCTCTCTCTCTCTCTCTCTCTCTCTCTCTCCCCGTAGATACTTACAGGGACCCTCGACTTTAAGTCTTTTTATTGCAAAAGCGGCTGCTAAAATAACTTTGTGCAGATGGAAAAAAACGTATTAGGCTAAGCAAATGTTCTGAGTTTTTTTTCCTAGCAGTTTTTGTTATGTATATGTATTTCATCAGCACTGCTACGAGTTTCTTTTTTTTTCCCCCGGGAACAATAATATAGCCTTATTCTGTTTACTCAGAAAGACTATAACTTTATTTTCAGTTCCTCTCCTTAACTTCAGTCACTTCCTCACTGAAACCTATAATCAGAATAACTCCAAAGCTCAGGTCTAAGCCTAAGTCTCCACTCTAAATCATGTGTCTAGAACACAGGCTCTGAAATTTTATCCAACACATTTGGTGTTTTATCTGCTCTAAAGCACCCACCTCAGCTCGTGCAGGCCGCTTAATTAGCTGATGACTTGAATCAGGTGAGTTTGGTGCAGGTTCTAATTGAACATCCTCAGGAGTGTAAAGAAGCCTCTCTCTAATATCTTTCTTACCAGTTCAACTCCAACTTCAGCACCACCCCAAGAAAGGACTGCATGTTAGGAGTGTTCAGGGTCAGTATCTAAACTGATAGTCTATTCACACACACTAGCACTAATACACTTCACATCCAGTATTTCCTTCTCTAATGCAGTGGGTTCATTGGTAACAGGTTTGTCTGATTAGTATTCTGGAGAAGGTTAACAATGTCGGTGTGTTGGTTCGGAGTTGTAGTTTGTGTTTGCCATGTTTGTAGTCTGAGGTGCATTCTGGGAAACGGAGTCGCTGGTTTGCTGTGACATGACAATGACACTTGAGAGTTTACTGTTCAAGACTCAGAATTACTATACATTACTATAATTAGCATCAAGCTGCACATGACATTTTATGAAAGTAGTACTATGTTTTTTCTCATTTACCGGTACCTCATACAGTCAAAAGGTTATTGAATTTTAATTATTTTTCTTAAAAAAAAAATTAAAAAATGTAAAAACTGAGTTGTGTCGTGGAAATTAGACAACACTCGCAGACTCATCCTCTGAGGTGAAAAAGGTTTATTACAGAAAGATGGTTAATACAGCATAGAAGAAGTATCCCAGAAGACAAAAAAATTTACATGATCATCCTGTTTACAACGTTTACAGCCAGGCTCTTAATGCATGCTGTTACCTTCTTGAGCATCAGTGAATGTTTGCACCTTTTGGAATCGTCATGTACGAGTCCTTCGGTTGTCCTCAGTGTGAAAAGATGGAACGGAACATCATATAACCTCTACTGGAAAGGGCTAAAATATGCAGGAAAAGCAAAGTATGTGAAGGACCTGGAGGATTTTTCTGAAGAACAGTGGGCAGTTTAACTGCTCAGGACAAACAAGGGACTCATGAACAACTATCATAACACATAAAAAGAGTCCTGGATCATTCAGGTAACGACACACAATATTAAGAATCAAACGTGTGTAAACTTTTGAATGGGGTAATTTTGATTAATTCAGCTATTATCTTGTGGACTATATGTAAACATCTGTTATGTGAAATAGTTTATTCATGGCGGTACTAAATAAGAAACTTAGGATTTTTATGATCAATCTTATTTTGCTAAGAGTATTAAGATTTTGTAGATTCTGCAAGGGGTATGTAAACTTCCGACCGCAACTGTATACCCACACACACACACACACACACACACACACACACACACACACACAAATTCAACCATTTAAAAACAGCAAGGTCTTTTATAAACAATCAAAAATAGACTATAATATGAACATTTTAACAAATTAACAAAGACACCACAGTTAAAACACTCTAAATACCTTCTTTTTGCAAAAGTTTTCAAAAGTCTTCTCTTGCGCCCGCACTCTCGATCTGATGCCAGCTGGAGCCACCTCTTCATGGTCCCCTCAACCTCCATCTCTGCAGCATTAGCCGTGAAGAGGTTTCTATGAACATTGGAAGAAAGCAACACATATCGTAAGGTTATTATGAATCTTAAGCATTAATTACATTTATACCATGGTCAGTGTGAATATTGGATTCTGATTGGCTGGAAGGTGTGCATTATAACCGTTTATTGCACAGGTAGTTCCAGTCAGTTTGATCACTGTGAGCATTTCTAAATCAACGCGCAGCCTACATGCACACACAAACACACACACACGCACAGACACTTGAGCATACAGAGACATTCGTGAACACACATTCGTACACACAGACACTTCTTGCCGGCGCTGTCTGCAACTTTAACAAAAAAAAATAGCTTTGCTGGTGAAAAGTTACATTATATTTCTCAGCAATGAGGTGTTACCATCACTGTTTGTGAAGTAATTCAACTCTCAGTTTTACTACACTACTGCTGCGCAACACTGACTATGTTTACATGGACAGCAGTAATCTAATTATTGACCTTACTCTGAGTAAGATAATAACGTGATTAAGGTGTTTACATGAGTCGCTTTTAGAATACTCCTGTCATGTTCCCATTTTACATGTTATAGAACATAATTAGATTAACAGCCCGCGTCATTACGTCACCGCGCCACGCCGTCCGACGTCCCTCCAGAATTTCACGTATCAACATACAGTTCGTCTTCGTTATGGTATAGTATACAGTTTTGGATGTTTTTATTTAATTTTTTTATAAACGCTTTAAGCGCAGTTATTGATTTGTCATGCTGTACGTGCAAATAGACAACTGCTTGAAGCCGTGGGCTGCATCCCAAACCGTGCACTTAGCGTCTATATAGTAGCCGAGATAGATGTATTTTCCCCACTACAGGCCTATAGTAGGCAAGTATGCGGTTTGGGACGCAGCCGTGCTCTCTTGTTCGCCGTAAAATGTTGAGCACTGCCGTGTGTGTACGTGAGTAGTTATATCATACACTTTCTGTCAAACTGTCAATCAAAGTGTTGTGTGTGATAATTTATGACCCTCTGTGCTTCCCTGACTGACAGGTCTGTAGGGGTGGTGAGGGGGGTAACCCTATGGAGTTTATCAGATGATCAATCTGGCTCCTTTGTGTCTGGGGGTGTTGTGGAGAGGTGTGTGTTGGGGGGAATAGTCCCCCTCCCAACAAAAGGTGTTTATGTTAATGAGTTTGGTTTTTGGTGGGGTGAAATACGTCTGAAAAGAAATAATGTTTTTAATATGGGGCTGTGTTTGTGTTACTTTGTGGCGTTATTTCGTTTGTGTAAACACATTGTTAGAAAAGCATGATGTTTGAATGTGTACATATATGAGTAGAATATTTGTTTTGTGAAATAAATGAAAACAATTGTTGATTATGTTTTTTAGGGATCCCGGTTTACCTTTGAATAAAAAGTTTAGGAGTTAAAGCGTCTTTTTTTTAAAAAAAGAATCTGTTTAAAATAATCGTTTGTATTACATACATTCTAAACACAAACCTTTAGGATGTAAAAATGATCAAAGAGCTGTTTAAAAAGAATCCGTATTACTAGGTTTCCAAAAAAACACATAAAAACTTTAGGAGGTAAAAATGGTTAAAAGAGCTGTTTAAAAAGAATAGCGCATATTACACGACTTCTAAACAAAGATCCTTACGAGGTAAAAATGTTAAAGTGCTGGCTAAAAGAATCTCCGTAATGTTTAAACTAGAAGAGAAGTATTTTCCAGAGATGTCTTCCAGTCGCTGTGTTAAGCAGTAATGAAGTTAAACTGAGACGCCTCACTCTCGCTAAACCCCGCCCACACATACGTGTTTTCAGACACGCCCCTCTCTCTCTCTCTAAACACACCCATACACGTGTTTTCAGCGTAGCCAGTACGTTCTGTCAAAATGTCAATCACAGCGGTAGAACTAGAGGGTTAATTTATGGCCTCGTCCTTGTCAGGCCTGCGTTTCTCTAGGAGTGCTTCATTTATGGCCCTTTGTTTCTTCCTGACCAAAGAGTTTTTTTATGACTAGGGGGGTCGTGGTGTGATCCTACAGATTGTTTATGATAATGACTGTCTGCGGGGGTGTTAATGGGTTTACGACACACCCTACAATAGGTATCCTTTATGTTTAAAAGTAGGGTCAGTTACGCAGGAGTCTCTAAGATCGCGGCTGTGTATCAGAGCGCTGCGTAATTTTAGGCGAATCGTCGATTCTCGTTTTAACTCACCTCTAAAGCTTTATATTTTATTTTGGAGAATACTTCAAAGAGGAGATGGCTGTCTGTCGTAACAGTAAGTGTTTTGTTTTTATTTTATTATTATTATATTATTATTATTATTATTATTATTACACATAGTTAAGAATGTTTTTTTTTTATTATTTATAAACGAATTTATGGGTATATTGTGGTGAATAAAACAGGTATCTAACGATACAGGTGATACTGACATTGTGTCTATCCCGGACATCGTAGACGAAATCAGGTTTCTGAACAAGGCAAGCGGTACGTGCGTTGTTATTCTTTATAAGTGTTCGATCCTGTGTATGATGTGTATGTGTTTAATGATTTTACTTCTTTTTTTCCACAAAGGGTCGAACACAGAAGTCCCGCGAGTCAGGTTTGAAAACCCCGTGCTGGGTAAGATCTGTAATAATGAGATATTTATCTGTTATGTTTAAAAGCGGTTTAAGATGTTTTCTTATGTATTGTGTTCGTTTGTTTACCGTTCAAGGCTTGTCAAATCTTGTAAACAAGATCGCTGCACCCGAGTTCAAAAATAGTGCTGCGGTTTCCACTGAACGCGGTATACCAACGAGCTCTGGAAAGGCCAAGCGTAAAACAGTCGCTCAGATCCACAGCACGGGTGTCGCTACGTCTAAACGTAAACGATCAAGATCTCCCCCACGCTCGACAGACGGTGTGTAGCATGTGTTTTTAATTTTTTAAAAAAAGAGTGTTTCATCATCCTAATTAGTGCCGGTATCCTAAGCAATGTTTTGTGTTTTTTTTCCCCAACAGAGTCAGCTGTGAATGAACCGAGCGCTATAGACTCTTGTTTGAACTGGAATCAGGAGCTGTTAGATTCGTGGGACGCCTGTGTATTTACCCCGGTTCCTGGAGACGATCTGCCTTCAAACCAAGAAGCATTTGGTCGCGAGGCTACTGATGTTATAGACAATAACAGAGAGTCGGCGGAGGTGATACGAACCGGGTTCAAGGCCATCGAGGATCGTATTGCTGGATTTGAAAAGACTTTTGCCAGCGTCACCGAGCGTCTGGACATTATAGAGAAGAATCAGCGTCTTTATAATCAAAGTCTTGTGGAAACTTTACAAAACCATACCATCACACATAAACAAATCATAGGAACCCAGAGGCTTCTTGCTGGGGAGATTCGTCGCGTTGATCACAGTCAACACCTGACGGCGGAATTGTTAAAACAGTTTGTACAGTTAGTTAAAAACAAGAAACTCGGGTGAGTTGTACAATAAGTATTTTATACCCCTGTGTGTGTGCGTGTGTGTGTGTGGTGTGTTTATTTGCTGGTGCGTATCTGGTTTACTGTGTGTGATTTTTTACTAGTTTTTGTTTCAATAAAAAAAAAAAAAAAAAATCTGTAAAAATGTCAAAGCGGTGTGGTGAAAACTCGTGTAATCTGGGAGCTGCAATTAAATTTAGAAGATGCGACGACGATGGTCTGTGTACTTTTGAACAGCGTTGCAATACAGAGACGTTACAGGGTTTAATTCAGACAATGGAGGATCTGAATAGACAGCAGTCTACCACCGATACTTTGTTGGACTTATTAAACATTGTTCGATCAATGGCTGAGGTTCAAACAGAGCCGCTGCCTAATTCGTTGTTAAACATCGGTTCAAATTCGTTGTTAGACAGCGATTCAAATTCACAGCAGGTGGGGTGGGGGTCAGACGGTCAATCGTTTAATCCTTCGGAGCCAAATTTTGGGTTATCCGAAGCCCAATATTGAGTATTGAATATTGAGTCTATCGTAAGAGAGGGTGGGTCTGTTGGTGGTTATACGGTGGTACCGAGACGCAGATTTAATGGTTTGGAGATACGGCGTCGTATAAACATGCGTGTGATAACCGCTCCAGACCTGGCAGCGTACGCTATATTTCTGCATGATATCATGTCTGAAATAGTATCGTTTGCCAGACTGCTGGCCGGCAATGGGGGCTTAATCAACATTACCTTGAGAGGCCCTAGTCTACCCTCTGACGTTAACGCTGTCTTGTCACCTGATAACGATTACGATTTGCACATATTCACACAACTAGAGAACATTATGCAAAGTAATTCTGACGTACGGGCTGATGAATGTCTAGATCTGAACGTGTCTATAGCTCTCGGTAAACACGGTGGTGCTTATCGAAAGATACGTGATTTAGCTCATAACGAGGTGATTGCCAGAAACAGAATGAATCTGTTCTGTCCCAACAACGTATCTAACAATCTGTGTTTTGCGATCTGTCTGTCCCATTTTCTACAACCGCATACGCCATGTGGTGAACTCGAGTCGTTAGCCGCGTCTCCACAGAAAACTGCAGGGTATTCGGTACGACAAAAGATAGGGTTTAATGACATCACACGGTTTGAACGGTTGTTATATGTTAAAATAGTGGTGTTCCATAGGACATGTTCTGGTCTGTTGGAACACTTTACGAACAATGACGAGCCTCATAATAAGACCGTGTTCTTGTATTTACACAACGAACATTATTTCTTGATTAAGAACCTAAAAGCATTCATCGGTACACCATACGTGTGCGAATACTGCTATCGTGGTTTTACTAGCCGCAGAGACCACAGGTGTAAAATACGTTTGCGATGTATGTAATGCACCTGATCGTCATAAATACGTTGGCAAAACGAGGCAATGTCACGATTGTTTGCGGTACTGCAGATCAGCCTACTGTTACAACGCGCATAAACAAACGCAAACAGGACAACAGTACGCTCAGTGTGATGTCGCTAAATACTGTCAGAAATGTAATAGGCGATATCACGTCAACGGAGCAGCACCAAAAAAACACGTGTGATCTGCAGAACACTGTATCCATTGTAAAGCTGAGTTGGTTAATGACGGAGTACACCAATGTTTCATACAACCGATAAAAATGGAACCACCTAGCGACAAATACATTTATTATGATTTTGAGACACAACACACGGACGGTAAACACGTAGCAAATTTCGTATGCGCCATTACATTTAAAGGGGAAGAGTTCACAGCCGCTGGTACAGACTGTATAGATCAACTTGTTAAAAAGTTTAGACAGCCTCATTATCAGAATTACACATGGGTTGCACACAACGCTTCAGGGTTTGACAATTTTATACTATTGGAATATTTTGCAAAAGCAGGGCTAACACTCCAAATTACTATGCAAGGCTGTCGGATCATCTTAATGTATGATAAGACATTCAAGCAACGTTTCATCGATAGCTACTCTTTCATCCCTATGCGTCTGTCCATGACATCCGCCGCGTTAAATCTAACCTGTGCTGAGAAAGGTCATTTTCCACATCTGTTCAATAGAACAGAAAATGAAGACTACGTAGGTCCATACCCTGATAAGCATTTCTACGGCTATGAGACAATGTCTGACAAAGAGAGGGCTCTGTTTGATGAGTGGTATGTTACGGTGTCGGGTAAGGTTTTTGATTTAAAAAAAGAGCTCGCCATGTACGGCAAGAACGATGTCGTTTTGCTCCGTGAGGCATGCATGAAGTACCGTGACGAATTCATACAATGTACCAAACTCGACCCATTCAGTTACACCACTTTAGCAGCGTGCTGCATGGCCGTGTATAAAACCCACTATCTACCTAAAGACACACTAGCTCTGACCCATAACAATGCATACACAAATCAGAACAAGACATATTCAGCCGTTTCCATTGAATGGCTTGAATATGTCAATACAACACGAGGCGTGAACATTCAGCACGCTTTAAATCATGGAGAGATGGTGATTGGAAAATATCATCTCGATGGTTATTATGAAAAGGATGGTGTCAAATACGGTTTCGAATTCAACGGATGCATGTTTCACGGGCATGAATGTCGTTATAATCCAAACCATTTACATCCGTTATCAAAAGTGCCCTACGGTTTGCCCAGAAGACAGTTTGATGATAAGGTCGAAATTTTGGAAAAGGCGTATGGTCTCGATGTTGAGGTGATGTGGGAATGTGATTGGAATAACGCTAAACAGAACGATGTCGCTGTAATGGCGTTCATGTCCACTTACACACATCCTGAACGATTGAAACCGCGCAACGCGCTATTCGGTGGTCGTACTAACGCGTACAAATTGTATCACAAAGCCCACAATAGTGAAAAAATACGATATGTCGACTTTACAAGTTTGTACCCCTTTTGCCAGGCCAAAAAATGTTACCCCAGAGGACATCCACAAATAATTTTCAAGGATTTTGAACCTCTTGAAAATTATTATGGGTTTGTCAAGGCTACAGTACTGCCACCACGAAAACTGCTTCACCCCGTCCTTCCCTATAGGACCGGTGGTAAGCTTATGTTTCCACTTTGTCGTACATGCGCCGAACATCAGAATCAGACAGACCCGTGTGGTCATACTGATGAGGAAAGAGCTATTTCAGGGTGTTGGGTCAGCATAGAGCTGTTGAAAGGTATGGAAAAGGGCTATATTGTAACGAACGTGGACGAGGTGTGGCATTTTCCACAACGGTCAGAAACTTTGTTTTGTGATTATGTTAAAACATTTTTACAATATAAACAAGAGGCCAGCGGTTTCCCCGCACACGTTATGACAGACGCAGACAAGGAATCCTACATCTCAGACTACTTTGAGAAAGAGGGGATTAAGATGGACGCCGGTAAGATAAGTCGCAACCCAGCACGGCGTTCTATTAACAAACTTCTGCTGAACTCACTTTGGGGTCGTTTCTCCATGCGTGAAAACTTGCCATGTACAGAGTTAATTTCGGATCCGGAACAAGTTACACAGCACATATTCGGTGACGGGTATGATGTTAAACACTTTTCCTTCGTTTCAGACAGCATGGCTCTAATTCAGTGGTGTTATGCGGATGGGAAAGGGGGGCAGACTCGCGACATCAACATCTTTTTTGGGCTTTCACAACAGCTCATGCCCGTCTAGAACTTTACGAATTAATGGACAAATTGGGTGACAGGCTGTTGTACAGTGACACAGACAGTGTGATCTTTACATCTAGAGAGGGCGACTGGGAACCTCCGTTGGGCCCCTATCTCGGTAATTTAACTGACGAGGTTGGAGCTGGTGATCATATTGTAGAATTTTGTTCAGGCGGCCCGAAAACATACGGCTACCGCACTGCGAAGGGTAAGGTTTGCATGAAAGCCAAAGGTGTCACGCTCAACGCAGTAAATTCAAAAGCCATTAGATTAGACACCCTGATTGGATTTGTCGATCACTACGTCGCGGGGGAGGATAATAGTCGTCATATACTGGCATACACAGATACCATTGTACGTAATAAAAAACAATTCACACTACACAACAGGTCAGTTGTTAAAAAGTTTAAGGTTGTGTACAACAAACGCGTACTGCTCCCAGATTTCACAACGATCCCATATGGCTTCTGACAATCTCTTTGGACATAGGGGTGTGCGAGACACAGAGGGGTTTGATTTCCGATTACATCACCCTTTCTCGTGTGTGATAAGCGGTCCTTCAAACTCGGGGAAGTCATATTTTGTAAAAATGTTGTTGCAAAATGCTGTACATTTGATTTCTAAAAAAATTGAAAATATTGTGTATATTTATGATTGTTGGCAACCGTTGTATGATGAATTGTTGAAAATGTACAAAATAAAATTTGTTGAAGGATTACCACAGACTCTGAATGATGATGCTCTGTTTCCGGCCAACGCGGTTAATTTGTTAATCCTCGATGATCTGATGAAAGAGGCCAGCGGGAGCAACGAAGTGGAGAAGGTCTTTACCCAATATGTACATCATAGAAATCTTAGCGCTATTTATATTGTACAGAATTTATTTTGCCAAGGGAAATCCAGTAGGACCATCAGTTTAAACACAAATTATCTAATGTTGTTTAAAAATCCCCGAGATGCTAATCAAGTCAGTGTTCTAGGAAGACAAATGTATCCCGGCAACACAAAATTTTTTATGGAATGTTATCAAGACGCAACCAGCAAGCCTTTCGGGTATCTGCTGATTGATTATAAAACAAAAACTCCCGGACACTATCGGCTCAGAACAGATTTACTTGCGCCACACCCTGTGGTATATCTCCAGAAAAGAAGATAGCGAAATGTCTGCCAGACTTTGTAGAAACCTGCCGCTTCTAAAAATATTATTAAAAGCGTCACCCAAAGACGGATTATTTTACAAACTGCCACAGACGAGCTCATTGCGACATTGTGTGAAGTAGCTCTTAATGTTCTCTATGGCAATATACCTCTCACATCTCAACAATACCAGAAGCTCAGAAAAAGGAAAAGCGTGATCAAATTTGTAGCGGATAAGACTGTTGGTGTTAAAAGAAAGAGACGTGTAATAAATCAACAGGGGGGCTTTCTTCTACCACTCTTAAGCGTGGCTATCCCTTTCATCTCCAGCCTGATTGCATCTAGATAACAGAGGGAATGGAGTACGCAGAGAAAATGTTTTTAGTCCCGCAGCACCAGTTGGACAAACTAAAGACCGGGACAGCACGCGAATCTATTCAACAAATCGTGGAGAATGATTTGGACATGGCTATAAGAAATATCTTGCACCGCTCTGACTTGGACAGTTATGAAAAAGCGAAGCTGTACACAAACGTTTTTTGTGCAAACACAATGCTGCCCGCAGGTCTCTGATGAAAAATCTTGGACTTGTACTGCTGAATGTTGAATCACTCTAGAATTTCGGTTTAGAAAGTTTTTGATATTCTGTGGAAAACGATTGTCATCTGGTTTATTACCAAAACTGTTAAAAAAACAACCCACGCCGACCTCGTTTATGTAGATGGCTAGCCAGTGTTCACCCGGGAGTCCTGAAGGATGCGTGTTGATTATCACCATGCATGGTAATTTTCTCAAGGGGGCTTTTGGTAGGTGGTCACACGGTAGTACGCCGAGAAAACGGGTATTACACGAGATCTTATCCATTATAGCCGTAAGCTGGATGGTGTCCATTCTGCCTATTAATAGTAATCAACCAGGATCTGTCTGCGATTTGACACTTCGATGATGCTGTCAAATATGGCATAAACAATTAAGTTGATCGTTCGGCTGTCTAAAACGTGCTTCTAGCCTAATGTTCCCAGACTTGATAAGCAACACGTGTTGACTGCAGTCTTCGTCCGGCGTGAGATTAAACGCATAAAGGGTATACCCATGCAGAAAATCCTCCCTATCAATAGCTAGAGGTTGATTTTTAAGATACTTTCCAGAAGCCAGCGCTAACTGGTAAAATTCGCGTACCGCAGAGCCACTTCCATATTCAGGCTGCAGAGGTTTAGCGGGGTGCTGTTGGCCGTCCAGATAAACTGCCAAAAATTCTAGGTCATAGTTTTTAAAGGCGAACGGATTTTTATCATACGAGCCTGTAAACGCATCATTATCAACCATAGCCAGAACAACGGATTTTGGTAGAGTTCCTAAGAACAAGTTTTCTTGATTACAAACACGTGAGCCTACAGGGATTGAGAAGTTTTTCACACACACCCTGTCGATGGGGTATTTGGCTGGCGTCGAGAGCAATGCTTGCGCGTGCCCCAATCTCACACCTGGTGATACCGACACTTTTTTCACAAACAGTGAAGCTGACACGATGTTTAGTTTATAGGCCACAGCGTCGCTCCTCATCAAACAGAATTCATCTTTCGCCCTCGTCATGCGAATTTTAATGTCCACGCCGTTAAGCATTAGTTTTTCTTGAAAGAATATGTCACTGTGAATGGGGGCCAGTAGTTCAACAACGTTGCTGGCGTTGGTAAATGCAGCTCGTTTGGTCAAACCTCTATTACCATCAGCGGGGTCCGTTACGTCCATGTGACCGGCCGTGTCTTTGTAAAAGAGCCCCGCTGAGAACAGCGTTTCAAGAGCGTCTTTTCCATAATTGGTGAGACACTCTATTATGCATCGATAAGGATATGTGTTGGTACTTTGTGATATGAGACGGTCTCCAAGCGACACGTCCACTTGTGAAAATATCGTAGATCCGGCATAGTTAATAAGTCCCACGGGGGCTCCGTCTGCTATGTCTGCGTTAGTGATTTTGAGACGCAAAAAAACCAGGGTGTTGTTTAGGTCCACATAATCCTCTCCAGTCCCCGCTATAAAAAACTCCAGAGGCGATGTTTCTGATATTGCTGACAACGGTGGTACTTCTATATATGTATTTTTTTCAATAACGGTTTGTGTTAATGGTACTGTGAATAGGTCCAGCTCGGTTTTTAAACATTCTTCTGACATATTGTGTAGTAAAGACATGGTCTAAAATATTGTTTTAACACAGGTCTTTGGTCTTTTTGCTGTAGAGCTGGTTGGCGTCTTCTTGTGCTTGCGTTTTACAACTGACGATTTCTTGGTGTTATGTTTTCTTTTCTTCGTCGTTTGGCCACTCCTCCGAGCCCCTGGCGGTTTAGAGGCTCTTCTGCGAGCCATCACCATTAGTCCCGATCCATCTTGAGTGTTATTATTGTTGTTATTATTATTATTAAACGTATGCGATAATGTATTGCTAACATCGCTTAGTATGTTTTTTGCTGCTGATTTAAGATGTGGTTTGGCTATGCTAAAACCGCGTTTTAGCAAAGGAATGGCCATTCTAAAGAGACCTCTAAACACACCCCCTAACCCGGCTCCATACATAACTCCGCCCCCTGCATAACCGGGGAGCCCACTCCCCGCTTGATTCTGGTAATATTGGACGTAACGCAGAGGGTCTGTGTGGTGATTGTTGAAATATGACATTATGATTATTTTTTTAAACAAATTGTTTCACAGGCCTAAAATGCAGTTTGGCACACACCTTCCCGTAACTGAAGCGCACGTCTCGATTTTGATCGTCTTTCACCTGTATGGTTATCTCACTGACGGACGATTTATTAACCGATACGTAGTGTGGGGTGTCGTATCTAACACTAACATTTTTGTGGTTCTCCCCCTCTATATGTACACATCTCAGTAGCGGCACGTAGAAATCCCCCACGGTCTGGTATTCTATGATATCGGTATAAATATACATACTGTAAAACCCCGCATTAATGTCAGCCTGAAAAGGCGCATAAGTCATGCCAGATCTTTCAACAGCATGGTCCGTAGTTTCAACAGCAACTCCCGGTTTTAATCCTAAAATATTGGCCACCTTTCCATAAAATGTCAGCGATGTCTTCGGAGGGCCTTTGAGAAAAATTTTATTTTTAACATGGTCATAACCGAGACTCGCACGTTGTGTCAGAGTCGCGTTGATCTCCCTGATCAAAAAAACGACGTCGTCATAATATCCAGTCTTTAACCTGTAAGATGCGTTTGATATATTGCCTTCAATATTATATTCGGTGACCCGATTCTCAGTCTTCGTTGTTTCACCATAGTTGAAAATGAACGTAGCATCTTCCTCATTAAATGTGTACCACGACAGCGGATATTCAAATTCGATTAACCCGACTTGCCATTCTCCTTTTAGATTGATAGTTTTCGATAATCGAGTTGTATAACACGAGATACTATTTTCCGGATAAACGGTCCTTGAGGCATTACAGGGAAGCGTTACATAAAAACCACCCGCAGTCATGGTTGGTTTTTACATGAATGTGTGCCATCTACAAGGTTTCGTCTGTTTTTATGGGATTCTGTACATCGACCAATTCTTTCTGGTCGATCCACGATGCGAATTTTGAGGGCCATCCGAGCCATCTAACCAAAACCATTGTTTTTCGACCTTGTTTCTTCTTGTCTAAAATTTTTTCCACTCTAAATGTTTTGTTTTTGTTCACAGATATTTTTTGTAATTCCTCTTCATAAAAAACACCATCGATGACATCGCCGTCATAATCACACAACCTATAGACGGGACGTTCGTGTGATATGCATTCTGTTATAGTGAAGAACTCGTGCGTGTAGTTTTCTTTATAACCTTTTGTGAACGGACCTCTTACTTTAGAAATTCTAACAATGTCGCCAACTTTATATTTAAATTTAGGGGTTACGCCGGGGCCGTCTTTAGATCCATATAGGTTTTTATACACGGCAGATTCATTTTCTTTGGACACATCAATAGGTCTCATCTTAATGCTGCTGTGATAGCTGGCATTGTATCCGTCCGTGATGTCTTGTAGAATATCGATATAGCGTTTGGAGTTTGTAGCAGTTAAATATCTCCACATCCGCCCTTTTAAGGTCCTATTAAACCGCTCGACGATGCACGCTTTTAAATCGGTGGCTGTTGCAAAATGTTGTATGTTGTACTTTTTTGTCATGCTTTGAAAATGTTTATTAAAAAATTCTTTCCCATTATCTGTCTGTAGTTTACGGGGCACCCTGCCCTCATCCAGTATAGATTGGAAAGCTTTAGACACCTTGACACCGGATTTGTTTTTTAAAACCCGAGTCCACGCATATTTACTAAACATGTCTATGCACGTCAACAGAAAATGAACGTTGTCGTTTTCCTTGGCGTATGCAGACATATCGACCAGATCTGCCTGAAACTGTATATCAATACCATAAACAAAAACACGATTTCTTTTGTATTTTAGCGGTGCAGTTCTGTGTAACGTGTAAGCATCCTCGCCGGCAAGCCAATCCGAAACTTGTTTATCTGTTAAACGAACCCGTTTCCTTTAAAATACTGTCTTTTAAACGTTTTTTACCACCAAAAGACCCCGCATTTGAAGGTGTGTAATAGACTTTTTTCAGGTCTGCTGTCATGTCTCCTAACATGTCGACACTTTAACAATCACAAAAGAATAACACAGATGGTATTAAACGTCTTGGTATTTATTTCAGTAAAAGATCATAAACGTTATCATACAACATCATTGAGGGAGTGTAGGAATTTTATGCACATCACAGTGTTTTTGTCAACCACATACGCTATAAATGCGTCGATTATTTCACAGACATCTGTCTGGTCATTTCTCGACAGCAGAATTTCACACACATCATACACATACGTACACATACATAAAATGTCTGCAATTCTAATACGTCTGCCACATTCAGTCACAATATCTAGTATTTTTGTGATAGAAACCAAAATCGGTTCGCATGCATTAATACACATATGTACCAAAGCAGTCCAATCACACACCGTACCTCGCACAAGACACATCTGATTCACGAGATTTGTTAGAAGTCTCGGGTCAACATCGCATCCGTTTACAGCTACGGATACACCAACACAGTCCGTAAGGCATTTGTACAACAGACTGGACATCTCGCACCTAATACGGCGTTTAAGCAGACTCTTTGCTAATCCTGTAGCGCTGCACACGTTCCCCATCTCAAACGGTTGGTATGACCCCCTTCCAGCTGTCCATGGCGTCGTAGACGATCTGCTCGCTGCTGACATCCACAAGTTACTCTCTGACCTCGTTAAGCCTTTGCACGATGTACACTTCGTCCCACAGCTCGTGTAGAACGGCATCCACCGATCCTTGAATTCTCTGAGGGTTAACCCTCAAACCAAACCGACTCAAGGCTTGAGCGATGAAATGTTTAAGCCCAGGCTTGAGCAGATCACGCGATAGTTCCTCAAAGTATTTGTCAAAGAAATACGCATCAGGTTCGAAGAGACAAGAATGTCTAAGCTGACTCGGATGATCCATTTCGCACCCCAAACAGAGATCTTTCAGTTTTTTTATTGATAACATGCTCCAGAAGGACCACGACTGTCGCTTTTATAATCTTGAACGCGTCAGATCGAATACAGCCGTCTGTGTCATCAACACCGATGTAGGCAGAGGCGCCAGTTAAAGAGCCGCTGATTCCGTACGGAGTTGTGAGGAAACTTAGGTTGTGATATCCTAATTCCTTGCAGAAATTTTCCAACCACTTGTTGTCGTATGTTTGCGGAGTGGATTCTAGCGTTGTCGTGTTGTCGTCAGGCAGAGCCGGCGCTGTCTCCGGGGTGTTGCTGTAGCAGGCGTATGTAGAATCTTGAGACATCTTCGTAATATGTGTTTAACTGTGACACAGGCCACCCCGTTTTAATCATCACAGCATGAGGGCGGTCTTAAGAGAGGATCTCCGGAGTTGGTAACGCCCTGCTCGGGGTTAAACGACAGCTGCTTTACAACCTCATCACCCACACGAAGAATTTTTGACAAACTAATACATTGTTGTTTTTTTCTTGGAGCAAAAGTTAGCTCCTCAATCTTTTCATCAGAGCCTCTTATAGGCGTGATGCAGAACCGTCTTCTAGAGATATTAGGAGTTCTCGGTGTAGCCATTGTAGCAGTTAGTTACAGACTGTCTTCTGTGTTTAGCCATAATGTCTTAACAAGCTATTTAAAAACCTGTTAACACCCCCGCAGACACTCATTATCATAAACAATCTGTAGGATCACACCACGACCCCCCTAGTCATAAAAAAAAACTCTTTGGTCAGGAAGAAACAAAGGGCCATAAATTAAGCACTCCTAGAGAAACGCAGGCCTGACAAGGATGAGGCCATAAATTAGCCCTCTAGTTCTAACGCCGTGATTGACATTTTGACAGAACGCACTGGCTACGATGAAAACACGTGTATGGGTGTGTTTAGAGAGAGAGAGAGGCGTGTCTGAAAACACGTATGTGTGGGCGGGTTTTAGCGAGAGTGAGGCGTCTCAGTTTAACTTCATTACTGCTTAACACAGCGACTGGAAGACATCTCGGGAAAAAAACTTATCTCCTATGCAAGATATCCATCAGGGCACGCTTGACCCGTGAACAGGGGCGGAAACGGGAGAACATGCGGTCTCTCCGTGTCTGTCTTTTGTTTAGCGACAAGCTAGCATGCAAACTGTGATGAGAGGTGTACATTTTCCGCGATCGGCCATCTATATAGTCAGTGTTTTATATTTAATAAGCAAATATGTCTATATGCTGATTGGTCTTAAGCAGCGTTGTCCAATCTTCAGCTTTTCGTTCCAATCTAGCAGGAGCCACACCCGATTCCAATTGTTGGATCCGCTGATCTTGGCTTTCAGTAGACTAAAGTGTGGCTTCTGCTTGGTTAGAATGACAACCTGCAACCACACTGGCCCATTCTGGATAAGACTGGACAACCCTGATCTAAAGCAAATAACCACTGAGGTAAGTGCCACTTTGTGAGTTCTGAATCCGTCCATGCCGACTCGACGTCACTCGAATGAACAGGGAAGGAACCGGTAGATGAGAAGACTTCCCACGGTTGACGAATGGCAATTTCAGGTTGAGGGTGCGTTTGCTTTGCGTTTTCCCGCTTGGAGGTGGGGAATTACAAGTTGCAACCTCGAGTCAGGCGCATCATTACTCTTGTCTTCTTGGTGAAGGAAAGAGCCAGGCTTCCACGTTCAGTGGAAAAGCAGAGACTGCCTGTGATTTGGCAAGCAGCCGTTATCTGCCTTGCTACAAAAGCTCAATGGAAGGGAAACCGCTCCCAGCCTTTCTCGGGCGCAGACCTCTTGCTGATTAGGTGAACTCGGAGACCAGTACTTTACGCAAAATTTTCCGGTCACGCACAGAGTCTTGTTGAGCAACGAAAGAGCCAGGCTTCCACTTTCTGGGGAAAACCAGAGACTCCCTTTCATTTGGTAAGCAAATGTTAACTGCTTTGCTACAAAAGCACAAAAGAAGGAAATCTGCTCTGTCCGAGTCTCGCTTTGCGGCTGTTCCTAGGGGACCTGATCTTACGGTGATGACAACCGCTCAGTCATTAGAGCAAAGTTCAAAATTCCTAGCTTGCTTCTGCCCGGTCTCGAACCAGGGACCTTTTGCGTGTGAGGCAAACGTGATAACCACTACACTACAGAAACCACGACAGGATGGTCCTTTGGCCTGTTGCCTCTGGTCTTCTGATGAGAAGAGCACATACATTAACTTTTGTTCACCAGAGGTTGAATTGCCACAGCGTTGGTGTTGGTGTTATTAGTGGTGAACATAGCCCCCATCCAAACAGTTGACCCGCGTTCGAGTCCCGGCCAGTTCACGGATTGTGACTTGGAGCTTCTCGAGGTACTTTATGGTAGTTGGCACAAAAGGAAGGAATCACCTACCTGAAAATAAATGGGGTCAACAGAATGTGCCATAGGCTTCTCTGCAGGCCTCCTACGACTCTTTCTGCTTCCCACTTGACTTCTTAGTGCTCTCTTTTGCTGTTTTTGTAAACACAGATCATTATGAATGGCGAATGGCAATTTCAGGTTGAGGGTGCGTTTGCTTTGCGTTTTCCCCGCTTGGAGGTGGGAATTACAAGTTGCAACCTCGAGTCAGCGCATCATTACTCTTGTCACGACAGGGTGGGCCTTTGCCTGTTGCCTCTGGTCTTCTGATGAGAAGAGCCATACATTAACTTTTTGTTCACCAGAGGTGAATTGGCAGCGTGGTGTTGGTGTTATAGTGGTGAACATAGCCCCCATCCAAACAGTTGACCCGCGTTCGAGTCCCCGGCCAGTTCACGGATTGTGACTTGGAGCTTCTCGAGGTACTTTATGGTAGTTGGCACAAAAGGAAGGAATCACCTACCTGAAAATAAATGGGTCAACAGAATGTGCCATAGGCTTCTCTGCAGGCCTCCTACGACTCTTTCTGCTTCCCACTTGACTTCTTAGTGCTCTCTTTGCTGTTTGTAAACACATCATTATGAATGGCGAATGGCAATTTCAGGTTGAGGGTGCGTTTGCTTTGCGTTTTCCCGCTTGGAGGTGGGGAATTACAAGTTGCAACCTCGAGTCAGGCGCATCATTACTCTTGTCTTCTTGGTGAAGGAAAGAGCCAGGCTTCCACGTTCAGTGGAAAAGCAGAGACTGCCTGTGATTTGGCAAGCAGCCGTTATCTGCCTTGCTACAAAAGCTCAATGGAAGGGAAACCGCTCCCAGCCTTTCTCGGCGCAGACCTCTTGCTGATTAGGTGAACTCGGAGACCAGTACTTTACGCAAAATTTTCCGGTCACGCACAGAGTCTTGTTGAGCAACGAAAGAGCCAGGCTTCCACTGTCTGGGGAAAACCAGAGACTCCCTTTCATTTGGTAAGCAAATGTTAACTGCTTTGCTACAAAAGCACAAAAGAAGGAAATCTGCTCTGTCCGAGGTCTCGCTTTGCGGCTGTTCCTAGGGGACCTGATCTTACGGTGATGACAACCGCTCAGTCATTAGAGCAAAGTTCAAAATTCCTAGCTTGCTTCTGCCCGGTCTCGAACCAGGGACCTTTTGCGTGTGAGGCAAACGTGATAACCGCTACACTACAGAAACCACGACGTGGCGGTCCTTTTGCCTGTTGCCTCTGGTCTTCTGATGAGAAGAGCACATACATTAACTTTTGTTCACCAGAGGTGAATTGCGCAGCGTGGTGTTGGTGTTATAGTGGTGAACATAGCCCCATCCAAACAGTTGACCCGCGTTCGAGTCCCGGCCAGTTCACGGATTGTGACTTGGAGCTTCTCGAGGTACTTTATGGTAGTTGGCACAAAAGGAAGGAATCACCTACCTGAAAATAAATGGTCAACAGAATGTGCCATAGGCTTCTCTGCAGGCCTCCTACGACTCTTTCTGCTTCCCACTTGACTTCTTAGTGCTCTCTTTGCTGTTTGTAAACACATCATTATGAATGGCGAATGGCAATTTCAGGTTGAGGGTGCGTTTGCTTTGCGTTTTCCCGCTTGGAGGTGGGAATTACAAGTTGCAACCTCGAGTCAGGCGCATCATTACTCTTGTCTTCTTGG
The DNA here is from genome assembly GCF_023375685.1 of Ictalurus furcatus. Taxonomy (NCBI): domain Eukaryota; kingdom Metazoa; phylum Chordata; class Actinopteri; order Siluriformes; family Ictaluridae; genus Ictalurus; species Ictalurus furcatus. The sequence continues at coordinate 1,916 of NW_026521046.1, read as the reverse complement.
TGAAGGAAAGAGCCAGGCTTCCACGTTCAGTGGAAAAGCAGAGACTGCCTGTGATTTGGCAAGCAGCCGTTATCTGCCTTGCTACAAAAGCTCAATGGAAGGGAAACCGCTCCCAGCCTTTCTCGGGCGCAGACCTCTTGCTGATTAGGTGAACTCGGAGACCAGTACTTTACGCAAAATTTTCCGGTCACGCACAGAGTCTTGTTGAGCAACGAAAGAGCCAGGCTTCCACTTTCTGGGGAAAACCAGAGACTCCCTTTCATTTGGTAAGCAAATGTTAACTGCTTTGCTACAAAAGCACAAAAGAAGGAAATCTGCTCTGTCCGAGGTCTCGCTTTGCGGCTGTTCCTAGGGGACCTGATCCTACGGTGATGACAACCGCTCAGTCATTAGGGCAAAGTTCAAAATTCCTAGCTTGCTTCTGCCCGGTCTCGAACCAGGGACCTTTTGCGTGTGAGGCAAACGTGATAACCACTACACTACAGAAACCACGACGGGGTGGTCCTTTGCCTGTTGCCTCTGGTCTTCTGATGAGAAGAGCACATACATTAACTTTTGTTCACCAGAGGTGAATTGCACAGCGTGGTGTTGGTGTTATAGTGGTGAACATAGCCCCCATCCAAACAGTTGACCGCGTTCGAGTGCCGGCCAGTTCACGGATTGTGACTTGGAGCTTCTCGAGGTACTTTATGGTAGTTGGCACAAAAGGAAGGAATCACCTACCTGAAAATAAATGGGTCAACAGAATGTGCCATAGGCTTCTCTGCAGGCCTCCTACGACTCTTTCTGCTTCCCACTTGACTTCTTAGTGCTCTCTTTGCTGTTTGTAAACACATCATTATGAATGGCGAATGGCAATTTCAGGTTGAGGGGCGTTTGCTTGCGCGTTTTCCCGCTTGGAGGTGGGGAATTACAAGTTGCAACCTCGAGTCAGGCGCATCATTACTCTTGTCACGACAGGTGGCCTTTGCCTGTTGCCTCTGGTCTTCTGATGAGAAGAGCACATACATTAACTTTTGTTCACGCAGAGGTGAATTGCGCAGCGTGGTGTTGGTGCTTATAGTGGTGAACATAGCCCCCATCCAAACAGTTGACCCGCGTTCGAGTCCCGGCCAGTTCACGGATTGTGACTTGGAGCTTCTCGAGGTACTTTATGGTAGTTGGCACAAAAGGAGGAATCACCTACCTGAAAATAAATGGGTCAACAGAATGTGCCATAGGCTTCTCTGCAGGCTCCTACGACTTTTCTGCTTCCCACTTGACTTCTTAGTGCTCTTTTGCTGTTGTAACACATCATTATGAATGGCGAATGGCAATTTCAGGTTGAGGGTGCGTTTGCTTTGCGTTTTCCCGCTTGGAGGTGGGAATTACAAGTTGCAACCTCGAGTCAGGCGCATCATTACTCTTGTCTTCTTGGTGAAGGAAAGAGCCAGGCTTCCACGTTCAGTGGAAAAGCAGAGACTGCCTGTGATTTGGCAAGCAGCCGTTATCTGCCTTGCTACAAAAGCTCAATGGAAGGGAAACCGCTCCCAGCCTTTCTCGGGCGCAGACCTCTTGCTGATTAGGTGAACTCGGAGACCAGTACTTTACGCAAAATTTTTCCGGTCACGCACAGAGTCTTGTTGAGCAACGAAAGAGCCAGGCTTCCACTTTCTGGGAAAACCAGAGACTCCCTTTCATTTGGTAAGCAAATGTTAACTGCTTTGCTACAAAAGCACAAAAGAAGGAAATCTGCTCTGTCCGAGGTCTCGCTTTGCGGCTGTTCCTAGGGACCTGATCCTACGGTGATGACAACCGCTCAGTCATTAGGGCAAAGTTCAAAATTCCTAGCTTGCTTCTGCCGGTCTCGAACAGGGACCTTTTGCGTGTGAGGCAAACGTGATAACACCTACACTACAGAAACCACGACGGGGTGG